>NC_084896.1:12267500-12552500 GCF_958979055.1 Alnus glutinosa | reverse complement strand
AGCTTCCCTTTTATGGGGTCTTTAGCTGCCAATGTTATCCTCCGAATCACCCAATCACCAGGATTGAATGATCGGGGCTTTACTGCTTTGTTATAATACTGAGTTGCTTTTTCCTTATAAGCAGATGTTCTGATTCTCACTCCTTCTCATTTTTCCTCCAGAAGATCAAGGTGTAGCTTTAACCCTTCGCTGTTGAAAACGGGATTATAATGTTGAATGCGAAAGCTCGGGGAACCTACCTCAACTGGGATTACTGTTTTGGCCCCAAATGTCAGTGAGTAGGGAGTTTTGGAGGTTACCAAGCCGATTGTCGTTCGGTACGACCACATGACTTCCGGCAGATATTCTACCCATCCTCCCTTACGCTTCAAGAGTTTTTTCTTTAATATCTTCACCAGAGTTTTGTTTGTAGCTTCGACCTGCCCGTTAGACTGAGGGTGATATACCGACGAGAAAAAATGGCTGATTTTAAGCTCGGCACACCACTCCTAGAATGGTCTGCAGTCAAACTGTGTTCCATTGTCAGTTACTAAGGTGTATGGTATCCCAAATCTACATATGATCGCTTTCCAAAGGAAATTTTTGATTGCTCCGGTCGTGATAGTCTTTAAAGGCCCAGCTTCTGCCCTTTTGGTGAAGTAATCTACTGTAACCACTAGAAATCTGCAATTCCCTTTTCCCGTGGGCATGGGCCCTATGATGTCAACCCCCGATTGGGCAAATGGGCACGGTGAAGAAACCGAACTGAATTCTGCTGGGGGATTTGTTTGTAACTTTGCAAACCTCTGACACTTGTCACATCTCCAGACCATCTCCATAGATTCTTGATTCATTGTTGGCCAATAGTAACCAGCTCGTACAGCCTTGTGTGCTAACATTCAACCCCCCGAGTGACTACCGCAGACTCCCTTGTGAATTTCCTTCAATACAAATTCGGCCTCAGTTGTTGAGAGGCATTTCAGGAGTGGAAGTGTATAGCCTCGGTGATATAGAATTTCACTAATGATAGTATACCGTGTCGACTACATCCGGATTTTTCGAGATTCTCTTTTATCATTTGGTAGTTTCCCATCCTTCAGATATTCAACCACAGTCCTTGCCTACTCGGGAATTATGTAGGCATCTTCGATCTGCATCACTGATCCAGGGTCAGTCACAGAAGGGTTGTCCAGAACGATTACTCGTTGTTTCGAGGCTGAAATCTTTTCGTCCGTTGTCGACCCTAGCCAAGCTAGTGCATCGGCTCGTTCGTTTTCAGTTCTTGGGATCTGCATGACCACCACTCGTTCAAAGCGATCCCAGAAGCTCAAAACCTTGGCCAAGTATTTTATCATTTTTTCTCCTTTGGCCTCGGATCCACCTTGGATGTGGCCAACAATCACCTGTGAGTCGCTTCGGACTTCGAGGTTCTTTGCCCCAAGATGTTCTTCTAAGCTGAGACCTACTATTACTACTTCATATTCTGCCTCATTGTTTGTGGTCAAGAAGTCTAGCCTGAGTGCCACTGCAATTTCCTCTTTATCCGGGGTTATCAAAGCTACTCCGGCTCCGCTTCGGGATTTCATGGATGACCTGTCGACATATGCTATCCACGTATCTCTTTCGGGCAGTTCTTGATTTTTGGGAAGATTTCTGAATTCTGCAGTAAAGTCTGCCAAAACTTGAGCCTTGATAGTGGTTCTTGGATAAAATTCTAGGTCAAATTCTCTGAGTTCCACAACCCAATTTACCAACCTACCCGAGAGGTCGGGCTTTTGTAATACTTTCTTCAAAGGATATTCTGTGAGCACCCTTATAGCATGTGCTTAAAAATATGGTCTCAACCTCCGAGCTGAAGTGATGAGGGCGAAGGCCAATTTTTCAATCAGAGGATACCTTCCTTTGGCCCCATGTAGCGCCCTGCTGGTGAAATATACTGGTTTTTGTAGTCTGGATTCCTCTCGGACTAAAATTGAGCTGACAGCTGATGGTGATACTGCTAAGTATAGGTAGAGAATTTCTCCTTCTTCTGGTGAACTTAGGAGTGGTGGGTTTGCTAGGTATTCTTTTAACTGGCCAAAAGCCTCTTCACACTCGTTGCTCCAAACAAACGTCTTTCGAAGTATCTTGAAGAAGGGCAAGCACTTATCCATTGATTGGGAGATGAACTGGTTTAAAGCTGCAATCCTCTCGGTCAATTGCTGCAGTTGTTTTGTTAACGAAGTGGAAACTTAGTTAAATGAAAAACCACTCCAAGGCAGCCAAACCCAGGAAATCTACTATTCAGAAAACAAAGCTAGTACAAAGACAATAACACTCACATACCCATATGCAGTGACTGTATCTTACACTCTGACAAGTAACCAACGTGAATGCTTCCCAACCAAGTCACCTACTTGAAGGGGTCTTCAATGGATTCCTTTATCTTAGGGCTCCTTCTTAAGATAAACTTCAAACACGAGCACAGCAACAACACTGTGTAATGCCCCGTATTTTTAGATATTAAATAAAATATCTTAAAATATGATTTAAAACCCAATAATAAGGTAAAAGAATAAATATGAATATTTATGAAAATAAATATTCATTTATTAAGAAGCGTTTATAATTTCAATTTAATAAAAGTTCAAACGGACCTTAAATTTTGGAACAATGAAAATAGGGTCAAGCAAACTCCGTTTTGGTCGATTCAAAAGCCAGAGCGCTCGAATCGAAGTCCTCTAGCTTCCCTCCAAATTTCATAATTTTTGAACTTTGTTAAGGATATGAAAACACCAGCGAAACATAGTACCCCTATTTTGGACGAAAATTCATATATATCATTATTAATTATTGGGCCTTTGATTTTTATCAGAATCATCATTACCCATTGATGATTTTGTCTATCCATGAACTTAGTTCCTTAATTTCCAGCTCTTAAAAGTTATGAAGGCTATAGGAAATTAATTGTTTATTTAGAAGTTAAGTATTAGTTAAGTTCTCTAAGTTAGAAATAAAAGATAGTTATAGATAAGAGATATGATAAGATTAATGATTACTTAAGATTATTTTGATGAATCATATGCCTAGGTGAAGCCCCTCATCCATGAATGAAAATATCTTCAAATCTTTCTCATATCAAGCTCATGATTACATGGACACCTCACCATGTAGGTGCAACTCCCTTGTTCACATGGTTCTCTTCTCTTTCTTTCTTCACATATATTCATGCAACACCTCACCAAACTTGCTGTCCAAGAACCATTCTCAGCCCTTAGATCAAATCAAAAACAAGCTATCATAGCCATCCATTTTTGTTTATAAGCATAGCACCCCTCCCTTTACATTTCACGCCAATTCCCTTCTTCTTCTTCCTTATTGTTCTGTTTTCTCTCGGCTAAAAAGTAGCAGCCCTCTTCACTCTTTCCTCCCTTCTGTTTCTCTCTCAGTTGGTATAGCAGCAGCAAAAGCATCCAAAAGGACAGAAAACCAGTAGCTATCTCCCTCTCAACATCTCTTAGTTTCGGTTTGCAAAGAAAGAAGAAAAACACCTATGCATCTCTCTCTTCACTTCAACAAAAATAGCAAGCTCCCACTCCTTCATTCTTTGGTTTTCTATCCCCAAACAGCAGCCATTCTCTCTTTGTTCGGCTAGTTCATGACCAAAGAAGAGAAATCTTTCAAAAACTCTCTAACCTCCTCTCTGTATTCTCTATTTTACAGCAGAAATTCTCTGCAACTCCTCTTCCTCTTCGGCAGTTCAAAAAAACCAGAGGAATTAATCATCCTTTTCTCTTTTGTTTCTCCAATAACCATAACCTAAAGGAAAGAAAACCAGAAATATTCCTTGCTCCCTCACTGGGCCAGAACTGAAACAAACCCTCCATCTTCCTCACCGTAAGTTAGTGTCTCTCTAGCTCTCTCTTTATCCATCTCTCACTCCGTCTCTTTTCATTCGGCCAGTAGGAAAGAAAAAGAAGCGAAGCCTCTCTTCTTCTCTCAAGTTCTCTGTTTTCTCCCTGTGTGGGTGTGGGTGTTGACCAACAAGAACAAAACAAGAGAAGAGGAGAAATAAAAAAGGAAACAAAAAAGTACAAAGAAGAAAAAACAAGAGAGAATTATATGTGATCGGCTAAAAGAAAGAAAGAAAAGACAAGAATAAAAAGATAAGGACAAAATAAAGAAAAAATAAACCTTTTATACCTTTACAAAACATATCACTTTAGCTTTGGTGAGTTCTTATATAGCTTTGTTTATTTATTTCATTAGTATTTTAAATGTTTATGATTTTATGAGTTTAAAAGTATTCTAATGTTTTCGTGTTTTATGTTGTTTTTAAATAAGGTATTTCAAGTGGCGTATTTAAGTAATAAATCACGCCGTTGTGATGCCCGAATAAAAAGTGACTATTTTATAAAGCACCGTTACGCAGCCCAAATATTTAAAGTATTTTTAGGCATTATTAATTCTAATATTGTTATTCTACCCAATTTCATAAAAGAATTAATTATGTAGTTATTCTAAATCCACCAGTTTTTAAAGTATAAAACCTGTTAATTATATTAACGAAGTTATTAAGTTTATTTGATTTAAAATAAGCCATATGTTGGCTAAAATCTATTTTGGTATCTCACTATTTCAGTTAAAATAGTTGAAACAGTACCTGCCTTAATATTATTTTAATAAAAGGTAGATTTATTTTGGGTTGTGAAACTTTATTGTAAAAATTGTGAGTTTTAACTATTATACCTATTTTTATAAAATTGGTATTATGAGATCTATTTTGATAAATAAATATTTGAGGGCTTTGATAAATGCAGAAAATTAAAATATTGACTTCTAATTTAACCAAGAGTGTGTATTGTTTGCAACCAAATATCTTAAATGCGGAATTTAAATAAAACAAGATATTTTTTACAAAGTGAAAACTCTATGAAGAGAAAAAACCACTCTGAGGCAGGCAAACCCAGGAAATCCACTATCAAAAGACAAAACTAGTACATAGACAGTAACACTCACATACCCGATGCAGCGATCGTATCTAGCACTCTGACACGTAACCCAACGTGAACGCCTCCCAACCAAGTCTCCTACTTGAAGGGGTCTTCTATGGATTCCTTTACCTTAGGGCTCCTCCCTAAGATAGACTTCACACGAACTGTTGAGCACACACCGGCAACGACTTGAGAGCTAGCGGATCTTCGATTCTCCCTAAATACCCTCTCAAAACTAAGAGAATTCAATACCGAATTCTGTACAAAATGCATGCCTAGAGCCCTCTTTATATAGTCTTTACAAATCCTATTTCAACTCAAATAAGAAGTCCTACACCATCAAAGATTCAGACTTTAAGCGTGCGTCCGGACATTTCTGAGGGCGCGTCTGGAAGTTTATCTTGTCCATCCGGGTGATCAAGTTGTATCTTTTTTTGTTAGCTTTCCAATGACACAAATTTCATCCCAATCTGATATTTGAGCAAAATGTTATGATCAAAATACTAGAAGGCGTCCGGACGGCTTTACTGAGCGTCTGGACTGTCAACTGCAACCGCCTTTCCAAAATAGCGCAATTTTGCCTATAATAGGCCCACGCCTGGACAGCTTGGCCGAGCATCCGGACGGTCTTCGCTATATCTCCTTTCCGCTCTCGTAAAGGAAACCCAAAATATTCTGGAATGCTGGACATTGTCCAGACGTGTTGCCATGTCGTCCGAACATCTTGCAGAAACTTCCCAAACAATGTCGACTGCTAAAATCCAACTCCGTGTAGAATTTGGAGAAGCTAGACCTAGCGTCCGGACGGTGTTGCTCTGATGTCCGGACATCTTCAACGGCCCTTCCGAACCAACCGTCCGGACGGTTGCACAGGAACCGGCTGTTTTGACTTGGAAATTGCATGGAATCTTCATGGACATCTTCTTAGAAACTTGTGACCATACACATGGCATGAAATGAGACATTTTCCATATTACTTGAAGACTCTGAATCGAACCGATAAGATGCAGAGGAAAACTTAGCAGATATCAGACATAAACTTTCAATCATATATAAGCATATTCAATTAATGCACAATGAACTGAGATATCAGGCAAAAACACATACAATATCTGAAAAGCTATATATAAAAAAATAAAATTCTGCATCATCTCCCCTAATATTTTTTTTTTTTCAAAAAAAAGGGAAAAACAACAAAAACATGCTTACGCAGAGAAGAAGACAGTTTAGTCCAAGCATGTAAGATAAAAGCAAACCTAACCTCAGGGAGAGAGGTTTGACTATATCAAGACCGAAAAGCAGTGACATGCTTCCTCTGTCATCCCTAGAATGTACCTGCAGAAAATTCTCAAAGCAACCTAGAGAAAATCTAGGGATAGAAAAGGTGGTTCCTCAAATAGAATGCAAGGCAAAAAATAGGATATATAAGATATGACAATCAATGCAATGCAAATATACCTAGTATGCACTAGGATTTAGGAACCAAAATCCTAGGCATGGTGAGACTGCACCTATACTAGGTGAGTCCACTCCCCCTCAAGAGGTGAATGGTCTCATCCTTTCTGACCCAACCCTGATGTACCAGTGGTAGATGTGATCGAGTATTGCTCATACTGTCCATTCTCCTCAGCATCCCTCGTAACAAGCTCAGCAACCTTTCATAGGCATGGTTACTATCGAGCTTTTGAAGCTTTTTCTTGTAGTGCCTTGATGTGTTCTTCGGAACAGACCGCTGTTGTTGCCGCTGATGCCATGGAACGCGATGTCCCGCCGAAGGTAGAGTACCTGATGTGGTCTTAGTAGGAAACTTCCTCTGAGCCTTCTTCTTTTAAGCTTGGAGCTGTGGACATTTGGGTCGGATGTCACCGGTGATGCCGCAGTGATGACTGGTGAGCAGGCTTCTTTTGTCGAAATGCTGCTTGACTTTCTCTGCAAAAATAAGGTTAGCATTCTTACAAACAATATTGCCTTTACCTTTTATATGTCTCCTATGCAAAGGGACATATTTTGATGAGGAAGAATCTTCAACTTCACTTTTCCTCAGAGCATCCTACTTAATCCAAGGCCAGTGGGATTTCAACAAATAACAATTTGGCCTAATATCACCAATCTTCCCAAAATTATGACACTTAGGAATAAACTTACTTGTATTCCTGATTCCTTGGAGTTAGGCATCACATGATTAGTTAAGTAAGAATTATCTAAACAGGTTGTATCTTCTATCACAGGCTTAATATCAATAGAATATAATTCAGAATCAGAAGCATGTGATGTCGAAGTACTTAAATCATTAACAATTAAATCAGGCTTGTTAGAAATATCTGTATGAATACAAAGCAAGCTTTTCAAATTATTACTAGCGAATTTTTCCAAGAGATCCTCTGATTCTTTTAATTTATTCTCTAGTGCATCAACAGTATCAAAAAACATGGTATTCTCAGATTTCAAAGAGTCAATCAAAACATATGATTCAGATAATTGTAAAATGAAAGACTCTTTTTCTTGCTTAATTTTCTTGAGTTCTTTGTTGGATATCTTAAAGAGTTTACCTATCAAAATGATATCTTTAGAGAAATCATAAAAATCAATGTTAGTTTGTAATTGGTCGCATTTTGTTGAACAAAATCACTTCATTGTAAAGATGCTTTTTAACAGGGATTCCGCTATTCATAAGTATTTCCAGAAGATTTTGCACAATTTGCAAGTCAAAAAATTTGGTTCCCTGCCAGCCGTCCAGACTACGTGTCATACCTTCCGGACGCCTAGCTGTCCAATGCATCAGCCGTCCAGACTATGTGTCAAACCATCCAGACGCACTTCAGACTAAAGCATCATCCGTCCAAACGATGTTTCAAACCGTCCAGACGCACATCAAACTAAAGAATCATCCGTCCGGACGACATGGATTCCCGTCCAGACCTTCCTCAATGTCGAGAAGCTTCGAACTACTCTAGCTTGCATCCGTCTGGACGTTTCAGTAGCCCGTCCGAACGATCCTCAGTGCTCGATCAAGCTTCAGGATTTCATGCTAAACACAGATATAGGAAGATTGCTGCAACCGTTCGGACGACGTGGATTCCTGTCCGGATGTGCTCATCCATAAGGCAAGTATCGCAATTCAAATCCAGACGTCCGGACGCCAGTCAACATGGTCCGGACGCGCGAGCATCAGATATGGAAATTGCGTGCATCAGATTGACCGTCCGGACTCCCATCCTCCTGGTCCAAATGTACGAAGTCTTTATATGGAAATTACTTGCAGTGGACATGCAACCGTCCGGACAATAGTGCATCACCGTCCGGACGCAGCTCTCAAACAAGAAAGATCTTCAGCCAAATTTTTGAAATTTCAGTCGCGAAGTTGTCCGTCTGGACGGCGCCCAGTTTTATCGAGCCAGACGCTCATTTGAACTGTTAGCCTATAAATAGAGGCCCCTAGGCTTGAGAATAGCAAGAATTCGGTATTGAATTCCACTAGTGCTTAGAGAGCTATACTGTGAGGTTATTGAGCTGAGTTGATCTCTCTGAAGCCGTTGTTGTGTGTGCTATTGCTGCGCTTAACTGGAAGTCTATCTTAGGGGTTGGCCCTAAGATAAAGGATTCCATTGAAGACCCCTTCAGGTAGAGACCTGGTTGGGAGGCGTTCGTGTTGGGTTAAACGTTAGAGAGTAAGGTACGACCACTGCTTCAGGGGTATGTGAGTGTTACTACTTTGTATCTAGTCTTGTCTTCTAGATAGTGGATATCCTGGGTTTGGCTGCCCCGGAGTGGTTTTTCTCTTCTTGAGTTTCCACTTCATTAACAAAAATTCTTGAGTTATTTATTTTCTGCATTGTTATTTTGTTAACACATTGTGCACACACACACTTGCTTTAGTCAGAAGACAATTTCTATTTTTCAATTGGTATCAGAGCTTGGTACACTCTGTTAAGATTCAATTCTTGAGTGTTATTTTTTACTTCTCTTATTAATATGTCTCAAACTCTTAATATTGTTCATGCCTTGGATGGCACGAACTATGGCTATTGGAAAGCTCACATGCTGTTCTTTTTAAAATCTATTGACTGTTTGAGTATTGTTGAAACTGGTTGGACCAAACCAGAGGATACAACACTTGAACTAGTCCCTCAGAAAAACGCACGACTTTCTAATGACAAAGCCCTCCATGCTCTATGTCAAGCACTTTCACCATCTGAATTTGCAAAAATTTCAAACTGTGAATCTGCTCAAGAAGCGTGGCAAATCTTGGAAACAACATATGAAGGCACTAAACTTGTAAAATCTGCCAAACTTCAAATGTTGATTTCCAAATTTGAAGAAATTAAGATGTTGGAAGAAAAGACATTTGGAGAGTTTTACTCCAAGATGAGTGACCTGAGGAACTCCATGGTGAGTCTCGGGAAGCCTGTCTCAGATGTAAAACTCATCCGAAAGATTCTAAGATCTTTGCCTGAGCATTTCAGGATCAAGGTAACTACTATCACTACAAAAAAAACGCTATTTTGAGCCGCTTTTTTAGAACCCTTTTAAGCCCTTAAAACGGCTCTAAACATTTTGAGTCGTTTTTTTTGAGCCGTTTTACAAACGGGTCCACACCTGAAGTATTAAACATTAAAATTGATCCGTTTGTGCAAAAAACGGTTCAAACTGGAGTCGCTTTTATAAAAGCGTCTCAAAACTGTTTGACACGCTTTTCAAAAGCGTCTCAAAACATTTAGAGTCGCTTTAAATAAAAGCGACTCAAACAATTTTGAGCCGCTTTTTTAAAGCGTCTCAAAATGTTTTGAGACGCTTTACAAAAGCGGCTCAAACAATTTAGAGCCGCTTTTCTAAAGCGGCTCAAAACTGTTTGAGTCGGTTAAGAAAAAGCCCTCCAACCGATTTGAGACGCTTGTTAAAACGGTTCAAAACTTTTTGAACCGTTTTAAAAAGCGGCTCTAAAGTTTAAAACGCCTCTAAATTAGAAAATTATTAAAATATAAGTTTTGAGCCGTTTTAAGTGTTAAAACGGCTCAAAAATTTTAAAATAATTAAAATATATTGTTAGAGCCGTTTTAACACTTAAAACGGCTCTAAAATTAAAAATAAATAAAATACAATATTTTTTTTTTATTTTTTTTTTTAAATACCTAATTGCAAAAATATTGTTTATATATATAAACTCATAAACATCCACATAAACTCATATAACTCAAACTTCATATTAAACATTAAAACAAAAACAATAATAAATACAACATATCACCATACATAATTGCAATCAACCCCAAACCGATCAAGTTACCCTAAATCATAAACGGCATATCACCATAAGTAATTTCAAAACATAATACATAAGTTATCTATGATCACAAACCGATCAAGTCCAACCGATAACATCAAAGTTACCTACATCATTTACAAAGTTCAATACTACATTCACAACAACTCAATATGTCTTCTCAACGATAGTTATTTTCACATAAACTCATATATAACACAAACTTCATATCAATGCATTAAAACAAAAACAATGTCTTCATGTACACACCAAGACATTAAAACAAAAACAATAATAAATACAACATATTACCATATATAATTTCACTCAACCACAAACCGATCAAGTTACCTACAATCATAAACGACATATCACCATAAGTAATTTCAAAACATAATACATAAGTTATCTATGATCACAAACCGATCAAGTCCAACTGATAACATAAAAGTTTCCTACATCATTTACAAAGTTCAATACTCCATTCACAACAACTCAATATGTCTTCTCAACGATAGTTATTTTCACATAAACTCATGTATAACACAAACTTCATATCAATGCATTAAAACAATAACAATAACAAATACAACGTATCACCATATATAATTTCACTCAACCCCAAACTGATCAAGTTACTTACAATCATAAACGGCATATCGCCATAAGTTATCTATGATCACAAACCGATCAAGTCCAACCAATAACACAAAAGTTACCTACATCATTTACAAAATTCCATACTACATTCACAACAACTCAAGATATCTTTTTCACGATAGTTCTTTTCACATAAACTCATATATAACACAAACTTCATATCAATGCATTAAAACACAAACAATAACAAGTACAACATATCACTATATATAATTTTACTCAACCCCAAACCGATCAAGTTACCTACAATCGTAAACAGTAAATCGCCATAAGTAATTTCAAAACATAATACATAAGTTATCTATGATCACAAACCGATCAAGTCCAACCGATAACACAAAAGTTACCTACATCATTTACAAAGTTCAATACTACATTCATAACTCAATATGTCTTTTCCACGATAGCTCCTTATGCGTATCAACATCATCAGACGTCAAGAGCACATCACCTACATTAGTGATTTAAATAAAATGTGTTATATATATATATATATATATATATATATATATATATATATAGAGAGAGAGAGAGAGAGAGAGAGAGAGAGAGGGAGAGAGAGAGAGAGAGTAACAATACACGTAATATTTTAAACTTTATATACTAAAAAAATAACCCTTTAGTCCTAATGTACATTTTCAACTTTATATACTCAAAAAAATTATAGTTAATCATATTTGGAGCTAACCTGGTGGACTAGTTACTGTGGATGTCACCCTCACGATGAGCGTGACGCAGACGAAGAGTTGCCTAGAAGTGATGCATTGACTCTAGCAAGATCGTCAATCATCTTCTGCATCTTCTCCATCATATGATCTTGTCTTGCAATTCTTTCATTAGTTTGTTTCCTCTCTTCCTCCGTGATTCTCCTCTCTTCATCCGCTCTTCTCCTTTCTTCATTCGCTCTTCTCCTCTCTTCCTCTGTCCTTCTCTTCTCTTCCTCCCATCGCTCATCCGATATTCTCTTCTCTTCCTCCCACTTTTTCATCATCTCATTCATTTTAGTATTAAATGCATCTTCTTGAGCCAACCGTGATGCAGAAAATCGAGGGGTGGGTCTAACTGGTAATGGGCCAACTCCCATTCCACGAACACGACCCGAATACTCTACCCTTCCCATTGCCCTTGCAAGAGCATCATCTTCTACCTATAGTATTGAACCCTGTGGAGATACAGGGTTCGCTCTTGCAGTGTCATCTGTCATCAGCTCCTTCAACTTTTCCTGACATATATATATATATATATATATATATATATATATATATATATTAAATGTGTTAATTATTAGACATTTATTTGCTTTGGAATAAATACTTATACTACTTTATTATATGATATATTCAACAACACACAAATAAAGACAAAGTTAAGCACTTACAATCGTCTCTCCAGCTGCTTGCGTGCTGGGCGTCCCATCCCTTTTTGTGTGAGTTGCCACAAAAACTTCAGCTCGGGTGGGTGGCTTTTGCTTTAATATCTCTTATGAAAACAAATATACAGTTATCAAATAAGAGTCGAATGTGCGATGTGAATTCAATAAGAACATCTATATTTAGCACCAAAAATAAATATCTACTAAACAAAATGATCATCAACTAGTAACATGATTCTTGTTAAAAAATAAATCAATATATATATATATATGTTATTAAGAATGAAATCAATGTACCAGCTTTTTCGCGACTCTGGCGTAACTCTTCGAGCCAGATGTGTGATATATCTTATTGACACTTTTCGATATTTGTTTATTTCTCTCAGCTCTTGCCTACGCAATTGTTATAAACAAATAAGTATCATGCAATGTTAAAAGTTTAAAGATATGTACTTTAAAAATAATAACATTTATTGATATAATTACCTTATCTTCCGAAGTTAACCATGTGTCGATGGCTATCTCCATGTCCTCAGCATCGAACTCTGTGATGTTGGGTGTCGACTCAATAATTGTCTCGCGAGTATCATTGGCTTGTATATTTATAGCCTTCTTCACCCTATACTTGAAATTTTTTCGTTTATGCCCGAAGTCTATCATTGCTATCCGTTTGATCTCATTCATTGGTGCATCAGGCATGATGTAAAATTTTTGCTACAAATTAGTAAAAAAAAAAAAAAAAACATTTATATACTATGTACATGTTGTAATATATATTCATCGCAATAAATTTACAAATAACTTGTTTTACATACCATTAGGGCGGCCCACAAGTCCTGTTTAGCCTGAGGTGGTATCTTCCTCCAGTTTTGGGCACCTAGCCTAACAAACTTCCCACTCCAAACATATTTTGCTCCTAACCGGCTAAATTTCATGCCACTCATGCCAACTGACTGCCACGTCGCATTAAAATGATGACCACCTTCTCGCCTGCGGGTATTGTCTAAAGGGCGGTTGGAGAGCCAACATCTCTGATGTGGAAATTGTTATCCGTATCTGTATTTAAATTAAAAAGATGAAAATAAATAAATAAATAAAAAATTATATGTGTATATAAGTTAAATAATCAAGTAAAATATTTGGAGCCTAGACTACATATATATCAAGTGTAACATACATACCTATCGTACGGACTTGTCGACTATCCAATTGTACGCCAATATTGGGAGTTTGTTCCCTCTCAGACTCTTGTGTGGGAGCTCGTTCCCTCTCAAACTCTTGAGACTGAGCTCGTTCCTGCTCAGTCTCTTGTGCAAATATAGTAGAATCAATATCATCAAAAGACTCTACAAACCCATCAGCCGTATCCGATGGCGTACGTATGTTGTCCTGTAAAGGCTCCTCAACCATGATTGCACTTGGAGAAGATGGGCGGTCATCGTGTTCTATCTCAGCCAGATGTTGAGATGTCTCTATCTCAAGTGTAGACTCTGAAAAGAGTCGTATTGGGATCCGCAAAAAAACTTTCTTCTTTGGAGGTGGCTTGTCTGCCATATCAGTCTACAAAATACACAAATATATATAAAGTGTCAGATCAAATATAAATATAGAAATCACTCAACATGTTTAATGTAATTTGATATCAGTTTAAGATTATTGAAAAAACAAAGTCATACATGCATGCTAAGTTATTGTGGCTGTACTACTTCAATCGCAGGTATATTGCTACAGGCATAATGAATGTCTTCACTATAATCAGCTTCATTTGGATCCTGATTAATGTTCAAGTTCAATGGCTCACTCTCATGGTAGTTGAGATCTTCATCATTGTTCACTTCTCCCTCACCCACATCATACACGTTTCTCGGTTTAGTCCTTACTACGCAACACCAGTCTGGGTTCCTATCGTCATGGACATAGTATACTTGGGATACTTGTGAAGATAATACATATGGATCATCCAAAATGTTATCTCCCGTATGTATTAGGTTTTTGAAATTCACAAGTGTCATACCATACTCATCCTCCGACCATCCTCTATCCTTTCTAATGTCCGCCCAATCACACTTAAATAGCACATACCTAGTCGTGTCATAGTACTCTACCTCTATTATTCGAGTTAGCTTCCCATAATAGGTATCACCATCAACTGTAGGCACACACACGCCACTGTTTTGGGTTGTTTTTCCTTCATCTTAGGCCATAGTGCGAAACAGCTTGCCGTTAACTACATATCGGTTATATTCGAAGGCCGTTTCAATTGGCCCTTTAGAATGCCATACAAGCTTATCCCCTAACTCAGTCCTACGTGTCTGGTCCATTTGGTTGACCTGCGATTTGAGATAAAATTGCTCATAGTTGGCGAGATGTAGAAAATTACATATACAATAAAACGTCGCTCATAGAAAAACCATATGAAATTCTTACGTAGTTATGGTACCAAACACAAAATGTGTCCCTATGTTGTCGGTGCAATTCTCTGTCCAATAGTCAGCCTCTATTGGAGTCGTGCCTCAGCTCATCCAAATGCGTCCTATATGTTGGCAGTCCACATTTAGAATAAACATGTGTATGTTTGAGCCAAAGTAAGATGTATTAATAAATATAACTCACGTGCGTAATTGAAGGAACTCGTCCGAGTTAAAAATGATATATCGATGGATCTGCGTCAATGTGCGTTGGTCAAGAGTTACTCGTGTTACCGCTCCCCTAACCTCATCAGGGTTTCTCTGAGGCCTATTGTGGACTGTGAGTGCGTTCTCTAAGTACCGCGAACAGAATGTGATCATTTCATCCACTAAGTAACCTTCCGCTATAGAACCCTCAGGTGCAGCTCTGTTGCGCACTAGGGATTTGTATCGTCCAAGGGACCTACATAGAGAAAACATAAGTATTTCTTGTATTACCTCGTTGAGACAATAAAGGGAAAAAAAAAAAAAAAAACCCTTATATATACATAGAATACATAATTACCTCTCAACTGGATACATCCACCGATAGTGTACTGGTCCACCAAATCGACATTCACGAACCAAATTTATGACAACATGAACCATAATTGTAAAGAAGCCCGGAGGAAATATTTGTTCAAGCTTGCACAATATAATAGGGATTTCAGCTTCATGTCGGGCTAGATCTTCTTCCGTCAATGTTTTTGAACATATACCTCTAAAAAATGCAGACAACTCTATCAAAGGTTTCACAACCTTCTTTTCCAAGGATCCAAGCAAAGCTATTGGCAGCAGTTGTTGCATGAGTATATGGTTGTCATGACTCTTCATACCAACAATGGTACGGGCTTTAAGGTTCACGCAACGGGACAAATTGGAGGCATATCCATCGGGTACTCTAACATCTTTGATCACTTTTAAGAAATTAATTGTTTCCTCCTTAGACATCGTGTAGCACGCCGCTGGTATATATGTTTTGCCTCTCTCGTTTGTGAATGGATGAAGTGTTTTTCTCAAACCCATTTTACGTAAGTCCAAACGTGCTGCGTGGTTGTCTTTTGTTTTAAGTTTCATGTCCAGTAGGGTCCCAATGATATTATCCATCACATTTTTTTCGATGTGCATCACATCAAGGTTATGTCGTAACAAATTATCCTTCCAATAGGGAAATGTGAAAAAAATACTTATCTTTTTCCATACCGCGGTTTCATTTGTCCCATGACCTTGCTGCACAGTTTTTTGTCGTTTGTCTCTTCTTGTGTCTTCATGAACATCAAATCCCTGTAATTGTTGTAGGATTTCACCACCATCTGAAATAACAGGTGCAACACCCAGCTTTTGTTTACCGTCAAAGGTTCTTGCCATCTGTCGCCATTTATGATCGGCAGACAACCATCGTCTATGCCCCATATAACAATATTTATGCCCGTATGTCAACCATGTTGACCTCGTTGAATGCAAACAACAAGGACATGCCATTGAACCCCTAGTACTCCATCCAGATAAATCTGCATACGCTGGGAAGTCATTTATTGTCCACATCAATGCTGTCCGCATAACAAATGACTTCTTCTTGGATATGTCATATGTCCGTACCCCTACATTCCACAACTCCTGTAACTCTGATATTAAAAGTTGTAGGTAGACATCTATATTCATTCCTGGTGCAGTTGGGCCTGGAATAATCATAGATAATATGAAATACTGTTGTTTCATGCACATCCAAGGAGGTAGGTTGTATGGAACCAACATGACAGGCCAAGTACTATGGATTGTGCTCATGTTCCCAAAAGGGTTAAAACCATCCGACGCTAGACCAAGCCTAACATTTCGTGGGTCTGATGCAAAGTTTGGGTGCAGTGTATCAAATATTCTCCAAGCTTCACCGTCTGCCGGATGCCTGAGCACACCGTCTTTTGTGCGCCCATCAGTGTGCCACCTTATGTGGGAAGCGGTATGTTGTGACATGTACAACCTTTGCAATCTTGAAGCCAATGGAAACCACCGCAACACCTTTACCGGTTGTCTCTTCAATGTTCGGGATGACCCATCTTCTTCAGTAATTTCGTCCTTCCACTTTGATGCTCCACACACTGTACATGTATCTAACTTCTCATTTTCCTTCCAGAATAACATACAATGATTTCGACAAGCCGGAATCTTTTCATATCCAAGCCCCAAGTCTCTTAAATATTTTTTTGTCTCATACATACTTTTAGGCAAAGCTGGCTCATCTGTTGGTACTATCTCATTGATGAACTCAAGCAACAATGTGAAAATCGTATTACTGAGTCCACCCACACACTTCAAGTTGTATAGATGAACAATAGCTGACAATTTGCTATATCGTGTTTTATCATGAAGTGGTTTGTCTGCATCCTGAACCAAGTTGTAGAATTTCTTGGCACTCTCATCGATCTCTTCATCAACTGCTTCAGGTACATAATCGGCTTCCACTTCCACTTGACACTCATCATCGTCTGCCCGAGTACTATGCATGCCAAAAACATCTTGCAACATGGACTGCATCGTTCTTGACTCGTCGAGTATTGGTACAATATTTGCAGCCGGAGCCAGCTTAGGAGATTCAACAACACATACTTTATTAGGTACAGGAGCCATAATCTTCTCCCCATGCCAAATCCATTCAGTGTAATTAGGCATAATTCCCCTTCCACCGGTCAAATGGTCATATACTTCTTCTGGCCGTAGGCTCCTGTTCAAACCACACTTCTTGCATGGACACACAATTGAATTTTTATTTCTGGAGTTCGTAACTGCATACTTCACGAACGCTTCGGCCCCTTCCATATACTCCCTCGAACCTCTCCACTTCGTCATCCAACTTTTGTCCATATTTATCTTACCACATTACAATACACAAAATGGTTACAAATATATAACACAAATTAAGGACTGTGTTATATACACAAACGATCCTCATTTAATTACTAGAATCTTTTTTTTTTTTTTTTTTTTTTGGCAAAGAATTGAAAAAAAAAGGAGTTGATAACCTAGAGCATTATCTTAGACAACGCAGCCTCTTCTTAAATTTATTTGGTCCTAGGTCATGAATTTATTTTCACATTTAATGGGTCAAATTTAAGTTGGGGCATGATTCAACAACCTGGGTATAATGCAATCCGGCCTCCAAGTTAAATTCTTAATTCTGTCATTAGATTTTTTATTTGCATACTATATTTATCTATTTCGTTAGTTATATTTTTTAATATTTTGAATCAATTCTTATTTACTTTTTTTTTAATTTAAAAAAAATTAATTAATTCTCCCAAACAAAAATCATAACTCCACTACTGTTTTCATTCATAATTCACCAGAAATTAACCAGAAAATACTAGGGTATTACACTGTTACTATGTTTTTTAGTTTTTCTTTTTTACAATATTTTTTTCTTCCCTAAAAAATTTTAGGTATGAATCAAATTTTTATACTAATTTATTTTTTGATTATTACATTGTGTAAATAAGCATTTATATTTAGATTGCTATTTTAATATATAGATTATTACACTGTCTATGAATATATATTTTTTGTTATGTGTTTTAATTTTATGAAATATATAAATGTAAAAATAATCTATAGATTATTACATTGTATTGTCTATGAATATATATTTTTTGTTATGTGTTTTAATTTTATGAAATATATAAATGTAAAAATAATATATAGATTATTACATTGTATTGTCTATGAATATATATTTTTTGTTATGTATTTTAATTTTATGAAATATATAAATGTAAAAATAATATATAGATTATTACATTGTATTGTCTATGAATATATATTTTTTGTTATGTATTTTAATTTTATGAAATATATAAATGTAAAAATAATATATAGATTATTACATTGTATTGTCTATGAATATATATTTTTTGTCTTGTATTTTAATTTTATGAAATATATAAATGTAAAAATAATAAAGCAGCAATAAAAATAATAAAGCAGAAAAAAAAATGTAAAAAAAAATAAATGAAAAAAATATATATTAAAAAAGCATGAGGGAGCTGTGAGAGACCTCTTGTTCTTCGCCGGTCGGAGCTGTGAGAGAGCGTGGCCTTCTTCGCCGGTCGGAGCTGTGAGGGAGGCACCTGCAGAGAGAAAGCGTGAGGGAGAGAGAGCTAAACAAAAGCACATGTACAGTGAGCTAGAGTTTAGGGACTTACCCGGCCTTCCGGCAGGGTAGCCGGTGGTGGGGGTTTTACTGAGAGAGACAGACCGCCGAGGGAGAGAGACGACCGGAGAGGAGAGGAGAACACCGCGCGTGCAGGGGAGAGGAGAGGAGAACGCCGATCAAGCTAGAGGAACCGGGTGGCCGGCCGGCATCACTGAAATGGCCGGACGGCGAAGACAGAGAGAGAGAGACAAAGATATCGAGAGAGAGAGAGAGAGAGAGAGAGAGAGAGAGAGAGAGAGAGAGAGAGAGAGAGAGAGACGTGAGAGAGCTGAGACGGATCGAGATGGCCGGAGGGGGGGAGAAGACAGTATGGCCTAGCCTGGGGATCATGCACGCACGTTATTGATTTTAAAAAAATCAACTTTCGCAATAAATGCGAAATGACAAGAAGAGAGGCGCGGGACAGAACTGTGTCCCGCGCGCACGCCTCCCGACTCCGAACGGAGTCGTTTTTAGGAAAACGACTCCAAATAGAGTCGTTTCTTACTAGAAAACGACTCTAAATAGAGGCCGTTTTTCCTAAAACGACTCTATATAGAGTCATTTTAGGACAAAAACGACTCCAATTATTTTCAATTTTATATATATTTATATATACATATATCACAACAAATCAATAAATATTAATTATAATTTGTTGATAAATATATAGTTAGTTATTAATATGTATATGTGTGTGTACATGTATATACATATATTAACATACTAACCAAGTACTCTACTCTCGTTAGAGAAAGAACGCTTGAAGTTTCTAGAGAGAGAAACCTAAAAGCTTTGTTCGTCGGGGAGAGAGAGGCTTCACATCTCCGATTTCGCTGCTTTTCTCCTAGCCTTTAAGGCAAGTTCGATCTTTTTATACTCGGTTGGATTTTATCCGACAAAAACTGTCTAGGTGTAGTAGCCGGCCTTTTTTGGACACTTAATGAGGTCGTGTGGTTCATCTCTGATTGGTGTGTGACCCACATGTGCTTGTGGTTTAGATATTTTGTTTTATATGCGTGTGGGCTATAGTTATTATATCTAGCCTTAGAAGGTGCCGATCCAAGCTCGTAAAGGTTGTCCATCGCTAAGGGGGTTCTCAAAGAAGGCAAATGAATGCTTTACACACGTCAACTCCGGCGGTCGTTTTTTTCTTGGAACCAAGTTAAATTTTTAATTCTTTATCTCTAATTCACTTCGATGACCTTTAATTTGGTCAGTCGGGCTTTAATTTGTTTCTCACTTTTGGGCGTTGTGAATATATATATATATATATTAATTACTTTTATTTTTAGTATATATGGCTAGAATTATTATAAATGGTGTTATTTTTAATTTTAAAAATTGGACTCTGTTTTTATAAAATTAAAGTGCTGAAAATGGAGCCGTTTTTACAAAAAAGGGCTCTAAATGGAGCCCATTTATCTAAAACGACTGGAAATTGAGCCGTTTTAGATAAAAAGGGCTGAAAATAGAGCCCTTTTCCTAAAAACGTCTCTAACTAATATTTATGTTGTAAATAGTCTGCTCAAATTAGAGCCGCTTAAAATTAAACGGCTCAAAATGGAGCCGTTTTATTTGAAAGCGGCTCCATATAGAGCCGTTTTATTTTAAGCGGCTCTAATTTTTTTAAGCCATTTTAAAAACAGGCTCAATTTTGAGCCGTTTTTAATTTAAACGGCCCCAATTGGAGCCGTTTTTATAAAACGGCTCAAATTAAAAACCTTTTAAAAAAACGGCTCCAAATGGAGCCGTTTTCATTGAAAACGTTTCAAATTGGAGCCGTTTTATAAAAATGGCTCCAATAGAAACGGCTCAAAATACCTTTTTTTTTGTAGTGTATTGAAGAGAGGAAAGATCTTGAAGAAATGAAGATTGAAGAGTTATTGGGATCTCTTCAAACTTATGAGCTATCCCTGCCCCCGGTCAAGAAGCTGAAGACCATTGCCCTAAAGGCTTCCAAGAAAAAGGTAGAAGCCTCATCTGGAGATGACTCAGAGGAGGAAGAGAAAGTTGTGGCTATGTTAGCCAAAAATTTCAGAAGACTAATGAGAGATGACCGATTCAAGAAGAAGTTTTCTGAAAAGATGAAGAAAGCTCCCAGAGAAGCTAAACCTGAGGAAGAAGAAAAGAAGGATCCCAGAGGTCCAAGATGTTTCGAATGCTCAGGATTTGGGCATATATGAGCTGATTGTGGGAACCTCAAGAAGGGCAAGGGGAAGGCTTACAATGTGACTCTCAGTGATGAGTCAGAAGAAGAAGCTCCAGAGTCTGAAAAATTTCTAGCCTTTGTGGCTCCACTTGTTGAAGAAGAGGACTCTTATTACTCGGAGCATAGTGATAATGGGTAAGAACTCAAGGAGGCATACAAAACTCTCTATGTAGAGTATGAAAAGCTGAGGGAAGGTCGTAAGCAGCACCTTCGTGATCTGAACAGCTTGCAGACTGAGAAGAGTTCATTGCTGCTCAGAATTCAAGAGCTCTAGGAAAAGCTACTAGAGACGCAACTCCAATTATAAAGAGTCATTGATGAAAAGCTAACTCGCATGCTGTTCATTCAGAAGAGCCCTACCGACAAGATTCGAGTATGTAGCTCCTCCCACTGACACTCCTTCTACTTCCAAGACTGTGTTTGTCAAACCTGCAGTCCCAAAGCCTCCCCCCATTGCTGAAGATAAAGGGAAGGACAAGATTGATGATGATGTTCCAGGTACTCAGAAGCCTCATTCCATCAGAATATCTCCTATATGCCACCACTGCAGTCTAAGTGGGCATGTCCGACCCCAGTGCTCCCTCCTTAAAGCACAAAAAGCGAAGGCCAAGAAAGAAGTGCCCAAACCAGCAAATCATGGCATTAGACCGCTGACCCAGCATTAGACTCCATGGTATCAGGCACTCTACCAAGCTCCATGGAGACAAGCACCAAGGCATCAAGCTCCCCAATATCAAGCTCCTTGGTCTCATGCACCTTGGCACCAGGCATCTCAGCATCAGCAACCTCAGCAACGATTTGTACCTGCCAATCACAGTGGCAAATCCAAGATCAAATCCAAGCACTTGAAAAGGTCGCAGAAGGTGGAAGACGATCAATACCACAGTGAGCCACCTATTTAGATGTAGAGCATGATGGAGTGGATGGGTCAACAGATGAAGTCCTGCCAGCAATCACCCACTGGAAGGCAAGCTTGGGTCAAGAAGGATAACCCCATGAGGGGGAATGGACGCACCTAGCAGGAGAAGGTGTTTATGCCTAGGATTTGGTTCCTAATCCTAAGGCATCAGGTTTGATTGCTTGATTTTTACTTGTTATATCTTATGCAATCTAGGAACCAATTTTATTTTGCCCCCTATTCTCTTGAGAGAGCATTGCAGGTACTTGTTGGGGAAGACAGAAAAAGTAGGTTGAGAGACTGTTTTTCTGTATTGGCATCATCGAGCTTACACAGGTTTGATCTTGCTTTGCATATGATGTTATTTCCATATTGCAGTTTTTTAATTAAAAAAAAAATTGGGGAGAAATTACAGGAAACTTTTCATTTTCTTCGCATATCAGATATTGCATGTGTTTTCACCTGATATCTCAATTCATTGTGCATTAATCCACTTTGCTTAGATATGATTGAGAGTTTATGACTATATCTGCCAAGTGATTTTCCTGTATATGCAAAAGTTGGATAGCTTCTTTCCTCATGCGATGAAAATGTACACTATCCAAGACTCCCTTAAAGGTACATCTCTCTTTCTCTGACTATTTGTTTCTAGAGATTCTGGATAAGAGAAGAGGTTGTTGATAAGATGGTTAAATTGACCAAATGCTAGTTGAACCTAGAACCTAAAAATTTTGGCTTTCTTTCTAGGTTGCAGCATCAAAAGAATCAAGCAGTTACCATCATGAATTCTGTATTATTTATGCATATTTTCTACTTATGTGCTACATTGCCTTGCCCTTCATGGTCCAAGTAAAAGATTTACCTTGTCCTTCATGGTACAACTAAAACAATTGGATGCTGCATCTTAGGGGGAGTGTATCAGATGAGGGTGGTTAGGCCATAGTAAGTTATAAGGTTTGACTTTTGACTAATCTTTCACTAATTTTCTCTCTTGTCTAGAAAATCTGGTTGCACTTTGTCATTTCAATGAAAGTCATATCTTGTGGGAAAAGTCTTCACACACACACACATTGCATGAGTTGAGTTGCCTATTTAAATTTTGTCTATGGGAAAATCTTTGTGCTGATTGAAATCTAAACTCTCTCTTATATCTCTGCTTTGTTTTGAGATGCTATTTGATTGTGTTATCAGTTAATTATACATGTGTGTTCTGCAGCTGACCTTAGGAAAATTTTTTTATGCAAATTTTCCTCAGTTTTCTGCATTTTCAGTGTGGAGCATCCGAATGGCTTCTCTTTGCATCCAGACGGGTGTAGATCAGACGGCCGGAAGGTAATCCTGTACGTCCGGACGTGCGCGGCTCAGATGGCTAGACGGTCAGGTTAGACGTCCTGACGCGCGCGACCTGTCTGCATGTTTTCGAGGCAACGCGCATCCGGACGGTGTTAATAAGCCGTCCGGACGGGGATCCCACAGGCTCTATAAATCCTCTGGTCGCCACATTTTCACCCTACCCCACCAAAAATCTCTCTTTTGGCTTCTAGTGAGTGATTTCTTGCAAGTTTTTGGCATTATCTCGCTTGTCTTTTTGTGCATTACTCTCTCATTCCAAGTATTTGTCTAGCCTTTTTCTCTTCAGTTTATTTTTAAACTGTTAGATGTTGATTAATTAGGGAATGTTGTAGAGTTTTTCCAATGTATATTTGTCATATCTGCTGTTATTATGGACTGTTATTTTTGGAAGAATCTCTTTACTGCTGTCATAATGCCGGATTTTCTATGTGCAATAACAAGATTATTTATTTTGGATTATTATTTTTGGCAAATCTTATTAGTTTCTTTTACAGAACCATGTCAGCAGGCAGTCCACAGTGCAGAGTTCGCCAGAGGACAAAGGGAGATAGGACAGCTCTCAGAGCCAAGATCATGGACCGACCTGTTATTGCTGAGAGGAATGTGATTGGTTCCGACATCATGGTGGCTCCTCTAGATAGTATCCATGACACTATCCAGACATATCACTGGGGATATCTTCACAGCTGTGCATGTGTTGTGTACACCAGGCTAGTGAGACTTTTCTATGCCAACCTAGAGGTGGTGCAGGACGATGACCGCGGGTTGGTGCTTCAGTCCACTGTTCTTGGGCATATTATCACTATTGATCCCCAGATCATCATCCTAGTCATTGGAGTTCTTGTTCTCCAACTGTCTGCGAGCCCTTACAATGAGGTGGTACTGCCTCCATCTATGGAAGATCTTCGAGAGTTCTTCCAAGCAGTTCCACAGGGAGAGGAGCGCTACACCACCATCAGGATAGGTGCCTTATCCACCCCCCACCGCATGCTAGCCAAGATTGCCCAGCACAACCTATGGCCATTTGTCAGGCGCAGTGACTTGATTTTGAAGAGGGCCAGTTTGTCTATGCCATCAGCTTACGCTTGCCTTTCTGCCTATGGAAGCATATTTTGGGCGTTATTTTGGAGGCCCGTGATGAGAGCAATACCGGTCTTCCATTCGGCTGCCTGCTCACACAGATCATACTACAGTCAGGCATCAGTATTGCTGGTGAGCAGAAGATGAAGATCCAGGATCCACTCAGCAAGCAGATGCTGATGAAGTCAAATGCTTAGCTGTGGACAGATGATCCGGATGACGATAATGTGCCCCCACCTCCTCCTATTCCTGTCAGCATACCGAGTGTGGCTTCCTCCTCCCAGACTGCATCGCCACCACAGCCGAATGTCAGCTATTCTCAGATTATGGAGGCTCTGGCAGCTATCTAGGGAGGCATGAGTTCCATGCAGATGTCTATGTCATCCATGCAGCAGTCTATCTCTACCATGCAACAGGAGGTTCACTCCATCAACCTCCAGGTAGAGCAAAACCAGCTGGACCTCTGGGAGTGCCTCAAGTTCCACCATCCGTCTTGTAGTGACGACGACAATGCTCCGATGGCCGAGGATGCTTGAGTTTCTTTTTGTTTTGTAGTTGTCTTATTTTCTTTTGAGGCATTTGTGCTATATTTTGCTACTTTTACTAAACTCTTGGACTTTATTACTCTGTTTACCTTGGTCCTTCTGAGACCTTTATGGGGAGTAATTTTTGTTGTGGTTGATTTTTATTACTCTGTTTTACCCTTTGTCCCTTTGTGACAAAAAGGGGGAATAATTTTGATTTGGACCGGGATTGTATTTTTAACTGGTCAAGTATTTTTGTCCCAGAATGGCCAAAGGGGGAGTTTGTTAGTTTGTAATTGGCCGCATTCTGTTGAACAAAATCACTTCATTGTAAAGATGCTTTTAACAGGGATTTCGCAATTCAGAAGTGTTTCCAGAAGATTCTACACAGTTTGCAAGTCAGAAAATTCAGTTCCCTGCCAGCCGTTCGGACGACGTGTCATACCGTCCGGATGCCCAGCTGTCCAATGCATCAGCCGTTCGGACGATGTGTCAAACTGTTCAAACGCACATCAGACTAAAGTATCATCCATCCAGACGACGTGGATTCCTGTCCGGACCTTCCTCTATGTCGAGAAGCTTCGAACTACTCCACCTTGCATCCGTCCGGACGTTTCAGCAGATCGTCCGGACAATCCTCAGTGCTCGATCAAACTTCAGGATTTCTTTCCAAATGCAGATATGGGAAGATTGCTGCAACCGTCCAGACGACGTGGATTCCCGTCCGGACGCTCTCATCCACAAGGCAAGTATCGCAATTCAAATCCAAACGTCCGGACGCCAGTCAGCATGGTCCGGACGTGCGAGCATCAAATATGGAAATTGTGTGTATCAGATTGACCATCCGGATGCCCATCCTCTTGGTCCGGATGCGCGAAGCCTTTATATGGAAATTACTTGCAGCGGACGTGCAACCGTCTGGACGACAGTGCACCACCGTCCAGATGCGGCTCTCAAACAGGAAAGATCTTCAGCGAAATTTTTCAAATTTCGGTCGCACAGTTGTCTGTCCAAACGGCCTATGACCGCCGTCCGGACGGCGCCGAGTTTTATCAAGCCAGTCGCTCATTTGAACTGTTACCCTATAAATAGAGGCCCCTAGGCTTGAGAACAGCAATATTTCAGTATTGAATTCCACTAGTGCTTAGAGAGCTATACTGTGAGGTTATTGAGCTGAGTTGATCTCTCTGAAGCCGTTGTTGTGTGTGCTATTGCTACGCTTAACTTGAAGTCTATCTTAGGGGTTGGCCCTAAGATAAAGGATTCCATTGAAGACCCCTTCAGGTAGGAGACCTGGTTGGGAGGCGTTCGTGTTGGCTTACACGTTAGAGAGCAAGGTACGACCACTGCTTCAGGAGTATGTGAGTGTTACTACTTTGTATCTAGTCTTGTCTTCTGAATAATGGATATCCTGGGTTTGGCTGCCCCGGAGTGGTTTTTTTCATCTTGAGTTTCCACTTCGTTAACAAAAATTCTTGAGTTATTTATTTTCCGCATTGTTATTTTGTTAACACATTGTGCACACACCCACTTGCTTTATTTAGAAGTCAATTTCTATTTTTCAATCAACTTCAAAGAACTCATGAAGATTTATATTAGAAGTAGTCATGGATCACACTAAGGAAATAAATCCAAACACAAGTGTACCCGCTTTGATACCAATTGAAAATTAAAATATTGACTTCTAATTTAACCAAGTGTGTGTGTTTGTGTGCAACCAAATATCTTAAATGCAGATTTTAAATAAGACAAGATATTTGTTACGAAGTGGAAACTCTATGAAGAGAAAAAACCACTCCGAGGCAGCCAAACCCAGGAAATCCACTATCAGAAGACAAAACTAGTACATAGACAGTAACACTCACATGCCCGATGCACCGATCGTATCTAGCACTCTGACACGTAACCCAACGTGAATGCCTCCCAACCAAGTCTCCTACTTGAAGGGGTCTTCTATGGATTCATTTACCCTAGGGCTCCTTCCTAAGATAGACTTCACACGAACTGTTGAGCACACACCGGCAACGGCTTGAGAGGTAGCGGGTCTTCGATTCTTCCTAAACACCCTATCAAAGCTAAGAGAATTCAATACCGAATTCTGTACAAAACACATGCCTAGAGCCCTCTTTATATAGGCTTTACAAATCCTATTTCAACTCAAATAAGGAGTCCTACACCAACAAAGATTCAGACTCTGGGCGTGCGTCCAGACGTTTCTGGGCGCATGCTGGACGTTTCTCTTGGCCATCTCGACAATCAAGTTGCATCATTTTTCGTTAGCTTTCCAATGACACCAATTTCATCCAAATCCGATATTTGAGCAGAAAGTTATGATCAAAATATTGGAGGGCGTCCGGATAGCTTTACCGAGCATCCGGACGGTCAACTGCAACCGCCTTTTCAAAATAGCGCAATTCTGCCTATAATAGGTCCACGTCCGGACAGCTTGGCCGAGCGCCCAGACAATCTGCTATATCTCCTTTCCGCGTTCGTAAAGGAAACCCAGAATATTCTAGAATGTTGGACATCATCCGAACGTGTTGCCACGTCGTCTAGATGTCTTGCAAAAACTTCCCAAACAGTGCCAACTGCTGAAATCCAACTCCGTGTAGAATTTGGAAAAGCTTGACCTAGCATCAAGATGGTGTTGCTTTGACGTCCAGATGTCTTCAACACCGAAGCTTCTAGACACTGCGGGGCGTCCAGACACCTTCCAAGGCCCGTCCGGATGGTTGCACAAGAACCGGTTGTTCTGACTTGGAAATTGCATGGAATCTTCGTGGACATCTTCTTAGAAACTTGTAACCATACACATGGCATGAAATGAGACACTGTCCATATTACTTTGAAGACTCTAAATAGAATCGATAATCCTGTTAAAAAGCAACCATTACATAAAGTGTTTTTGTCAACCAGAATGTTGCCAATATAAAATACTATCAAATGCTGTAATAAAGTCCGCATAAAAAGGGTTAGTAATAAAATGTAATTGGACTAATTTTATATGCCGTTACTATGTTGGAATAATAATAGGATTATGAAATCAAAAATGAAAATAGGATTAAAACTTATCATTAGTGAATTATATTAATTCACTATTATGTGCATTTAATTATATTGCAGTGTATTCTTGTATGTTTGGTTTATGATGTTAATGGAAAGGAAAAGAATGAAGAAAACAAAGAGAAGAAACACTCTGTTGCTCTCATGAGTTGCATCTCTTTTAAAGGAAAACAGAAAAAATACTCTGTATCGTCTGCTACAGCAAGGGTGTAGTTTTAGCCCTTTTTCTAGAAGCATTTGTCAACAATTGTGTGGAAATCCTTTTGGAAGCAGAAGATGGTAAGTATCTTTATACTTACTGAGGGTGATGCTGGTGGACCTTTTCTTTAATATTGTGTTTACTGTTTTATTTATTTGGTTGCGCATGTGAATTTGCATATTATTCTGTTTTAACTAATCTGGTTAACAATAAAGCTGGTATGCAGCGGGGGGGTGATGGCTGCCATTGGGACCTTAGGCTCCCGTGAATGAATAATAAACAAGCCATTGAAACCGTAGGATTTCAGTTATGCTGGAACCGTAGGATTGCAATAAAAGATTAATAAAACTTGGTGAGATAACTCTTAAAGGGGGACCGTAGGATCCCAATCAACACGCTAATATGGATCGTAGCATCCATCACGAGAGAAGTGCTTCAAGGATATAATTAAAACTCTGCATATAAAACTGCCACGCCATTTCTTTATTTATTTATATATACGTATATATATTCAATTTATGACTATGACTTGCAACCATAGGCCATAAAATTGTATATATATATATATATATATATATATATATATATATATATATATATATATATATATATATATATATATATATATATATATATATTATTTTATTTTATTTCACTGTGTTGCATTTCATAAATAAATCACCATTCATTATATTATTGAAAACAGCAGACTCACTTAGGTATTTTTGTATTATTATATATATATCTGTATTATTTATTAATACAGGGTTTGAGGACGAAGAGTATCAGAACTATTCAGATGCTTAGATGGTTCCTAGTGGAGGTCTTTTGAGGCTAGGTTGCCTCCTATGTTGTGGACTCTTGGATGTGATGGACTACCCTGCTTAGTCTATCCTTTCATGCACCTATGTCAGACTCTTTTCATAGGTTTCTTTCGTGTTGTGATATTTATTACGGTATGATTGAAACTTTATTAAGTGCTGCTTGTGGCACATATGTTATTAATTTGAATGTAATTATTATATAAGAACGAAAAGTTATTATTTTAATATTGAGGTTATTTAGTCAGCTCTGATGTGTCATTGTAAAGAAAAAATATATATATTCCGCACCCAATATTAAACTCTGATGATGTCGTAATTTCACGTGGAAATCGAAATTTTCACTTACGCCTTTTTGTAAAATGTAGGGCGTTACACACTGGCAACAGTTTGAGAGCTAGCAAATCTTCACAATATCTCCCTAAATACCCTCTCTAAGCTTTGAAGAATTCAATACCGAATTCTATGAAGAATACATGCCTAGATACCTCTATTTATAGGCTCAGAAGACCTAAAACAAGTATGTCTCTGATTTTTCTAGGCGACGTCCGAACGAAACCATTGAGCGTCTGGACGGTCTTCTGTGCAACAGGCTTTCGATAACGTGCTCCACGCGTTTCCATATTAAGTCCGTATCCGGAAGGTGTTGCCCTAGAGTTCGGACGGTTGCACTTTGTCTGCACATAATTGCCATAACAGGACCGTATCCGAGCAGTGTTGCCCTGTCGTCCAAATGGATGTAGAGTGTATACACACAATTTCCTTATCAAGGATCTCAACGTCCGAACGGTGTTGCCCTAGCATCTGAACAGGTGAAAGCTGTCTTCCCACTCCGTGTCTGTGAAGGAAAGCTGGAATCTTCTTGAACTCTGAGGTGTGTCCGGACGTGTTGCCATGACGTCCGGACGAATGTAACTTTGAATTGTTTGGCTTCTTGACACAGATGGGCATTCAGACGCATGACTGGGCCATCCGTACGGAATCTTGGGATCCGATTTCTCTGAGTTGGAATCTGCACAAAATCTTCCTTGAACATCTTGAAAAACTTTTTTGTAATGAAGACTCTGAAATATACGGCATCCCTGATTATAACAACTTTACATGAAATGATTTTGTCAAACACAATGCAGTCGACACAAACTAACAAACTCCTCATTTGGCCATTCTAGGACAAAAATCACTTGATCGGTTTTAAAAATACATTCATGTCCAAAATAAAATACTCCCATTTTTTGTCTCAAAAGGACAAAAGGTAAACAGAGCAGAAAAACCACAACTATAAAATACTCTCCCCTTGTTGTCCAAGCGGGACAAGGGTAAATAGAGTACATTAAATACAGAGTTATAAATGTTACAAATATCCAAACATAGGAATAAAGGTAAAAAAAAATGTCTCAAAATAAACAACTGTTGGTTTGTAATTGGCTGCATTTTGTTGGACAAAATTACTTTCATGTAATGATGCTTTTTATTAGGGGTTCAATATTTTCAAAGTCTTTATATTCAGAGAAATGGTTCTAGAAGATTCTACACAGATTCCAAGTCAGAGAAATTGGATCCCTTGCATCCGTTCGGACACTCGGCTGTCCAAGCATCATTCTTCTGGACGATGAGAACTTTCCGTCCAGACCTTCTCCTATGTCGAGAATCTCCGAACTGTTCCAACTTGCATCTTTCCTGACATCTCCGCAACACGGCCAAATGCCTCTCAGTGTTCAACAAGGAAAAGGACTTCGTTCCAAAACACAGATATGGGAAGACAGCTGCAACCGTCTGGACCATGTGTGTTCCTGTCCAGACTCTATCCTTGGTAAGGCAAGTTGTGTATACAAAATTCAACCATCTAGACGTCGGACTTCATGGTTCAGACGCTCAAGCCTCATATATGGAAATTTTGTGCATCAGTTTAACCGTTTGGACGTCAAACTTCATGGTTCAGACGCTCATAGCCTTGATATGGAAATTGCGTGCAATTAAAGTGCAACTGTCCGGACGCTAGGGCAACACCATCCGGACGCGGCCCTATTCAAGAAAGAATATCGTGTGAATTTGGAAAGCCGATTGCACAGTTGTCCATCTAGACGCCCTCAGCTACCGTCCGGATGCCGCATAGGAAAATCGAACCAAACTTGATTTTGGTTTTCTGGAGCCTATAAATAGAGGCCCCTAGGTATGTAATTTGTAAGAATTCGGTATTGAATTCCGTAGAGCTTAGAGAGTTTATTTTAGAGTGATTGTGCTGAAGCGTTCTCTCTTAAGCCATTGCCAAGTGTTGTTGCTGTGCTAAACTGAAGTCTATCTTAGGGGTTGGCCCTAAGGTAAAGGATTCCATTGAAGACCCCTTCAAGTAGGTGACTTGGTTGGAAAGCGTTCGTGTTGGGTTACACGTCAGAGTGCTAGATACAATCGCTGCATCGGGTATATGAGTGTTACTGTCTATGTACTAGCTTGTCTTCTAAATACTAGATATCTTGGGTTTGCTGCCCCGGAGTGGTTTTTCTCTTAATTGAGTTTTCACTTTGTTAGTATTTTTATTGGCTACATTCTGGTTAAAACAAAAACACTTTATGTAATGGTTGCAGGATAGTCAGTTTTTCATATCTTCAGATATTTGACAGTTGGTTTTCAAATTGGAATCTTCATACATAGAGACATTTACTGTTGACAAGCTTCTAGAAGATACCCATGAAGTGTCCATTGCAAAAACCAAGACAAATCAATCGGTTCCTGTGAAACCGTCCGGACGGGCCTTTGAAGGCATCCGAACGCCCCGCAGTGTCTTACAAATAAACATTGAAGAGAGCCGGACGTCAGAGCAACACCGTCCGGATGCTCGGTCAATCAGTAGTCAACAAGGAGTCTGTTCTCAGAAGTTGACACTATTTGGGAAGTTTCTGCAATCCGTCCGGACAACGAGGCAATACATCTGGACGATGTCCAGTCTCTACAAGTCGTCCGGACGACTCGGCAACACTTCCGGACGATATCCAATAATTTAGATAACTCTAAATTTCCTTTCAAACTCGGAAAGGATTTCAATGAAGACCGTCCAGACGCTCAGTCAAGACGTCTAGACGCAAACCTGATAAAGATTGAATTATGCGGTTTTTGAAAGGATATCGTAGAAAACCGTCCGGATGAGGCTAACTTCAGTTCGGACGCTCGACAAACAGAGTCTGATATTTAGCAGCTTTTAAGGTCTCTTAAAGCCTATAAATAAGGGGCTCTAGGTCTGTGTTTGGTACAGAATTCGGTGGTGAATTCCATAGTGCTTTGAGAGGGTGTTTAGGGAGAATCGAAGATCCGCTAGCTCTCAAGCCGGTGCCAGTGCGTGCTCAAGTGTTCGTGTGAAGTCTATCTTAGGGGTCGGCCTAAGGTAAGGGAATCCATCAAAAACTCCTTCTAGTGGCAGATCTGGTTGGGAAGCGTTCGTGTTGGGTTACACGTCAGAGTTAATGGTATGACTACTGCATAGGGTTATGTGAGTACGAGTGTCTTGTAACTAGCTTTGTTTTTGGATAGTGGATTTCCTGGGTTTGGCTGCCCCAGAGTGGTTTTTTTCTCTTCATAGAGTTTCTACTTCGTAACAAATATCTGTCTCATTTAAATCCCACATTTAAGATATTTGTTTGCACACAAACACACACTTGGTTTAAATTAGAAGTCAATAAATTATTTTCAATTGGTATCAGAGCTTGGTACACTCTTTTTTTAGATTTATTTCTTGAGTGTATCCTTTTGAGTGTATCCTTTTGAGTGTATCCATTTTTTATTATTATGTCTCAAAATCTTAATTTTGTTCTGTCCTTTGATGGAACAAACTATGGCTATTGGAAAGCCCGAATGCGTTTTTTTTTTTAAATCTATTGACGTCTGGAAAATTGTTGAAACTGGTTGGATTAAACCAGAAGAAACAGACGAAACTACTGTTGTTCAAACAAGCTCAAGGCTGTCCAATGATTCCATGCACTATGTCAAGCACTTTCACCATTTGAATTCACAAGAACTTCAAATTGTGAAATTGCTAAAGATGCATGGCAAATTCTAGAAACAACATATGAAGGCACAAAACTAGTAAAATCTGCCAAACTTCAAATGTTGATTTCTAAATTTGAAGAAATTAAGATGCTTGAAGATGAGACATTCGGAGAGTTCTAAACTAAGATTAGCGACCTAAGAAACTCGATGGTGAGTCTTGGGAAGCAAATCTCTGATGTAAAACTCATCCGAAAGATACTAAGATCTTTGCCTGAGCGTTTCAGGATTAAGGTGACAACAAAAGAAGAAAGCAAAGATCTGGAGGAGATGAAGATTGAAGAGCTGGTAGGATCTCTTCAGACATACAAATACTCTTTACCTCTAGTCAGAAAGGCAAAGACAATTGCCCTCAAAGCATCTAAGGCATCCAAGAAGAAATCTGTAGTCTCATCTGACGAAGACTCGGATGTTGATGAAGATACAGTGACAATGTTAGCCAAGAACCTCGAGCGCTTTATGAAGAACAATAAATTCAAAAAGAAGTTCTCTGACAGATTGAGAAAGGCTCCTCACACAACTGATACAGAAGAAGAAGAAAAGAAAGATTCGAGGGGTCCCCAGTGCTTCGAATGTTCAGGTTTTGGGCACATCAGGACTGAATATGCAAATCTGAAGTGAAAAATGAAATTGACTTCTAAACAAATAACAAGTGTGTGCACAAAGTGTCAACAAAAATAATAATACGGAAAATAAATGACACAGATATTTTGTTGACGAAGTGGAAACTCAATTAAGAGAAAAACCACTCCGGGGCAGCCAAACCCAGGATATCCACTATTCAGAAGACAAAGCTAGATACAAGATAGTAACCCTCACATACACCCGATGCAGTGGTCGTACCTTGCTCTCTAACGTGTAACCCAACACGAACGCTTCCCAACCAGTCTCTTACCTGAAGGGGTCTTCAATGGTATCATTTACCTTAGGGCTGACCCCTAAGGTAGACTTCAGTTGTAGCACAGTAATAGCACCCTTGCAAAGGCTTCAGAAAAGACGAATCAGCACCAATAATCTTCACAAAATACTCTCTGAGCTCTAGAGGAATTCAATACCGAATTCTTGCAGTTCCCAATGCCCAGGGGCCTCTATTTGTAGGCTGAGGGTTCAAATGGGCGACTGCAGTAATAGGTACTGACGGTGAACCTGAGCCGTCCGGACGGACAACTATGCGACCAGAATTTCTGAGATTTTCGCTGAAAATCTTTTCTGTTTGAGAGCCGCGTCCGGACGGTGAGGCATTGTCGTCCGGACGGTCGCATGTCCGCTGCAAGTAATTTCCATATAAGGCTTTGCTCATCCGGACCATGGGGGATGGCCGTCCGGATGGTTGATCTCCAACACACAATTTCCATATTTACTGTGCGCGCGTCCGGACGATTGAAGTCGAATCCACAATTTCCATATATGTTGAATGCTCATCCGGACCATGCTGACTGGCATCTGGACGGTTGAATTTGAATTGTGATTCTTGCCTTAAGGAGAAGCTCGTCCGGACGGGAATCCATGTCGTCCAAACGGTTGCATCAATCTTCACATAAATGAACTTGGAAAGAATCTGAAGCTTGGTCAAATACTGAGAAGCGTCTGGACGGGCTGCTGAGATGTCTGGACGGATGCAAGCTGGAACAGAAGCTTCTCGATATAGTGGAGGGTCCGGACAGAAGTCCACGTCGTCCGGACGAATGATACTTGGTCTGTCGGGCGTTCGGACGATATGGCACATCGTCCGGATGGGATGGCACGGTCATCCGGACGGCTGACAGGGAACCGATTCTTCTGACTTGTAACCAGTGCAGAATCTCTGAAATACTTCTGACTAGTGGAATCCCTGTGAAGAGCATCTTTACATACAAGTGATTTTGTCCAAACATAATGAGGCCAATCACAACCTAACAAACTACCCCTTTGGCCATTCTGGGACAATAATCACTTGACCAGTTTGGAAATACATTCCCGGTCCAAAAATAAAAATTACTCCCCCTTTTTGTCACAAAAGGACAAAGGGTAAAACAGAGTAATAAAAATTTACAACACACTGCAATAAAAATTACTCCTCCTAATGGTCTCAGAAGGACCAGGGTAAACAGAGTAATAGAAGTCAAAGAGTTTAACAAAACATAGTAAAATATAAATCAAATGTCTCAAACAAAAAGACAACAAAACAAAGAAAAAGATTAAAAAAAAAAAAAAAAAAACTTAATCATCCTCTGCCATAGGTGCAGTCCTAGGCTCATCATCCTCATCATCACTATTGCCAGGATGATGATACTTGAGGCATTCCCTGAGATCCAGCTGGTTCTACTCCACCCGCTTGTTTATGGAGTGCACCTCCTGCTGCATAGAGGTGATGGACTGCTGCATGGTGCTCATGCCTCCCTGAATGGCAGCTAAGGCCTCCATTATCTGTGAAAAGTTGATCTCCGGCTCTGAAGGCGGGACTGTCTGAGAGGATGAAGCCATGTCTGGAAAGCTGACTGGCATCGCAGCAGGGATGGGTACCTCATCATCGAAGTCATCTCTCCGCAGCTGTGTATTAGAATTCATCAAAGTCTGCTTGCTGATGGGCTGCTGAATCTTCATCTTCAGTTCTCCAGTAATGTTGATGCCTGACTAAAGAATGATCTGAGTGAACAGGCAGCCAAAGGGGAGACCGGTATTACCCTCACCTCGGGCCTCCAACATAACGCTCATAATATGCTTGCACAGGCAGAATGGCAAGCGTAGGTGGATGGCATAAACGAACTGGGCCTTCTTCAGAATCAGGTCACTGCGCCTGACAACTGGCCATAGGTTGTGCTGCATTATCTTGGCCAGCAGGCGATGAGAGGGAGACAATGCGCCGATCCGGATGGTGGTAGCACGCTCTTCTCCCTGTGGAACTGCATGGAAGAACTCTCGGAGATCGTCCAGGGAGGGAGGAAGCACCACCTCATTATACGGACTGCCGGGCAACTCAAGGACTGGTACCCCGATGAAGTGACTGATGATCTGGGGATCAACAGTGATGATATGCCCGTCAACAGTGGACTGCAGTACCAACCCACGATCATCGTCCTACACCACCTCTAGGTTGGCATAGAAGAGTCTAACAAGCCTGGTGAGGACGATGCAGGCACAGGTGTAGAGATATCCCCACTGGTGTCAGATCGAACCACATTGCGCTCAGCAATGACTGTGCGGTCCATGATTTTGGCTTGTAGGGCGCTCCTCTCTTCCTCTGTCCTCTGGCGAACCCTGCACTGGGAATTGACTGCAGACATGATTCTGCAACAAGAAACCAACAAGAATTTGCCAAAAATAATCCAAAAACATTCTTGTTAGGTTACAACAAAAATTTGGCAGAATAACAGTAGTAAAAGGATGTCCCAAAAATATAGACAGAATATATCATCACAGATTATCCCAATGTGGCAGATATATGCATTTTATTATCTCAAAAACATTCCTAAAGAAATCAACATTCTAACAGTTAAAAATAAACTGAAGGGAAAAATACTAGAAGAATACCTGGAATGTGAGATTAATGCACAAAAAGACAAAGAGGGATGAGATAAAGCCAAAAGCACTCAAAAAAATAACTCACTAAAAGCCAAAAAGTTAGATTTTGGTTGGTTAGGGAGGAGAAATGGCGACCAGGGGTATAAATAGCCTCTGTGGGGTCCCCGTCCGAACGGTGGATTAATGCCATTCGGACGTGCGCTGCCTCGGAATCATGCCGACAGGTAGCGTGCGTCCGGACGATTTATCCTTATCGTCCGGCCGTTGGTTGCCGCGCACGTCCGAACGTAACCTGATACCGTCCGGACGATTAAGCTCCGCCCGTCCGAACTACGAAAATCCACCCGTCTGGACACCAAGAGAGACCGTCCAGACGTTTCACACTGAAAAACAGAAAACTGAGGGAAATTTACAAAAATCAATTTTTCTCAAGTCAGTTTCAGAACACGCATGCATAATCTACCGATAACACAATCAGAGAGCAATCTCAAAACTAAGCAGAGATAAAAAGGAGAGTTGAGATGTTAATCAGCACAAAAATTATCCTGGACATAGAAAATTCAAATAGACAACTCAACTCATGCAATGCGTGTGTGTGTGAAGACTTTAACCCACAAGGTATGGCTATCACAGATATGACAAAGAGCAACCAGATTTTCTAGACAAGAGAGAAAATCAATGCAAGATTAGTCAAAAGTCAAACCTTATAACTTACTAGGGCCTAGCCACCCTCATCTAATACACTCCCCCTGAGATGCAGCACCTAATTGTTTTACTTGCTCCATGAAGGACAAAGTAAATGTTTTACTTGCACGTAGAGGGCAAGGCATAAAGCAAATTCAGCACATAAGCAGTGAACAATTGAAGCACATAATTCATATGATTTACTGCTTGATTCTTATGAAGATGCAATCTAGAGGGAATGCTAGAGTTTTTAGGTTCTAGGTTCAACTAGCATGTAGTCAATTTGGCCATCTTATCAAAGACCTCTTCTCTTATCCAAAATTTCTAGAAACACAAAGTCAGAGAAGGAAAGATGTACCTTTTAGGGAAGTCGTGGATAGTGCACATTTTTCATCGCATGAGAAAAGAAGCTATCCTACTTTTGCATATACAGGAAAACACTTGGCAAATTATAGTCAGAAACTCTCAATTATATCTAAGCAAAGTAAATTAATACCCAGAGAATTGAGATATCAGGAGAAAATACATGCGATTATCTGTTATGCCAAGAGAAAAGAAAAATCCTACAAATTCTCCCCAAATTTTTTATTTTTTTTTTAATAAAAAAATGCAATATGGAAAAAAAAATCATATGCAAGGCAAGATCAAACCTGACGATGCCAATACAGAAAAACAGTCGCTCGATCTGCTTTTTCTGTCTTCCCCAAAAAGTACCTACAAAATTCTCTCAAGAGAAATAGGGGGCAAAACAAACGGTTCCTAGATTGCATAGTAAGCACACAAATATACCAAGTAAAAGTGCAAGCAATCAAACCTGATGTCGTAGGATTAGGAACCAAATCCTAGGCATGAACACCCGAACCTACTAGGTGCGTCTGTTCCCCCTCAAGGGGTGATTGTCCTTCCTGACCCAAGCCTGCCTTATTGTAGGTGGTTGCTGGCAGGACTGCATCATCCACTCCATCATACTCTGCATCTAGATAGGTGGCTCACTGAGGTACTACTCTTCTTTCACCTTCTGAGGCCTCCTAAATTGCTTGGATTTGTTCTTGGAGTAGCCACTGTGATTGGTAGGTACAAATCGTTGCTGAGGCCGCTGATGCTGGGATGCCTGGTATCGTGGTCCATGAGACCAAGGAGCTTGATATCTTGGTGCTTGATGATATGGGGCCTGATACCATGGAGTCTAGAACTGGGCCACAGGTCTAGTGCCATGATCAACCTGTCGGGACACTTCTTTCTTGGCCTTGGCTTTCTAAGCTTTTAGGAGGGAGCACTGAGGACGAACATGCCCACTTAGACCGCAGTGATGGCATATAGGAGGTCTTCTAATGGAATGAGGCTTCTGAGTGCCTGGAACATCATCATTGACCTTGTCCTTCCCTTTATCTTCAACAGTGGGAGGAGGCTATGGGACTGTACATTTCACAAATACAGTCTTTGAAGTAGAGGGAGCATCAAAAGAGGGAGCTACATACCCGAGACCAATCTTGTCAGTTGGGTTCTTCTGGATAGACAGCATACGAGTCAGCTTATCATCAGTGACTCTTGTATTTTGAGCAGCAATGAACTCTTCTCAATTTGCAGACTGTTCAGATCATAGAGGTGCTGCTTACGACCTTCCCTCAGCTTCTCATACTCTATATAGAGTGTCTTGTAAGCCTCCTTGAGCTCTTCCCCATTATCACTATGCTTCGAATAATAAGAGTCTTCTTCCTCAACGTGTGGGGCTACAAAGGCCAGAAATTTTTCAGACTCTGGAGCTTCTTCTTCTAACTCATCACTGAGAGTCACATTGTATGCCTTCCCTTTGCCCTTCTTAAGATTCCCGCAATCTGCTCGAATATGCCCAAAACCTGAGCATTCAAAGCATCTAGGCCCACTGGGATCCTTCTTTTCTTCTTCCTCTGGTTCAGCTTCTCTAGGAGCTTTCTTTACTTTTTCAGAAAACTTCTTTTTGAATCGGTCATCTCTCATAAGTCTTCTGAAATTCTTGGCTAACATAGCCACATCTTTTTCTTCCTCATTAGAGTCATCTTCAGATGAAGCTTCTACCTTCTTCTTGGAAGCTTTCAGGGCAATGGTCTTCAACTTCTTGACCGGGGGCAGAGACAGCTCAAACGTTTGAAGAGATCCCACCAACTCTTCAATCTTCATTTCTTCTAGATCCTTGCTTTCTTCAATGGTGGTAACCTTGATCCTGAAACACTTAGGCAAAGATCTCAGAATTTTTCGGATGAGTTTTACATCCAAGATAGGCTTCCCTAGACTCACCATGGAGTTTCTCAGGTCACTCATCTTGGAGTAAAACTCTCCAAATGCCTCATCCTCCAACATCTTAATCTCTTCAAATTTTGAAATCAACATTTGAAGTTTAGCAGATTTTACAAGTTTCGTTCCTTCATATGTTGTTTCCTGAAAGTTGAAATTGACTTCTAAATAAAACGACAAGTGTGTGCGCAAAGTGTCAACAAAAATAAGCACAGCGAAAAGTAAAAGACACGAAGAATTTTTGTTGACGAAGTGAAAACTCAATCAAGAGAAAAACCACTCCGGGGCAGCCAAACCCAGGAATTCCACTATTCAGAAGACAAAGCTAGATACAAGATAGTAACACTCACATAAACCTAATGCAATGGTCGTACCTTGCTCTCTGACATGTAACCCAACACGAACACTTCCCAACCAGGTCTCCTACCTGAAGGGGTCTTCAATAGAATCCTTTACCTTAGGGCCAACCCCTAAGATAGACTTCAGATGTAGCACAGCAACAGCACACTTGAAATGGCTTTAGAGGAAATATCACGTCTCTGAGCAGTTGTGGAATTCAATATCGAATTCTTGCAGTTCTCAATGCCCAGGGGCCTATATATATATATATATGTCTCTTATTAGAGCCGTTTTAGGTTATTTAAAACGGCTCCAATTATTTATAATCGTTTTAGTCCAAAACGGCTCAAAATTGTTTGAGTCCTTTTTTTCAAAACGACTCCAACCGATTTGAGCCGTTTTAAAAAGTGGCTTAAATCAGTTTGAGCCGTTTTTATTAAAACGGCTCAAATTAGAGTCGTTTTAGTGAAAAACAGCTCAAACTGAGATTTTAATACTTTATGTGTTGAGCCATTTTGAAAACGGCTCAAAAAAAACGACACAAAATATTTTGAGCCGTTTTAAGGCCTTAAAACGGCTCTAAAAAAAGGGTTCAAAACACCTATTTTTTTGTAGTGTATGGATGTACTTACTGAGGAATGATTCTATGTTTCATTAGGACTGTGTGGTGTGTGCTTATTGCATGTGGTTGTTCATGCATTGCATGTTGTGTCCAATTAATATAACGGCTGATGAGATAGCCATCAACAAGCTGATGTAGTAGCAAGTGGAAGGAAGGCTAGTCAGTGGATCCAGGGGGTTCATAGTGACCCAGGGGTGTCCGAAGTCCTAATATATAACTAATGTTGGGACCGGTAGGATTCCAGTGCAAACAGGTAAGACTTTAAGTGTGAGGCAAAGGACATGAACGGGTTTGAATACCTAAGAACGAGAGGTCTGAAGTAAGATGATCATAAAACACAAACTAAATGGTTACTACGACGCATATTCATACAACTCTTGCATTTATATTATTTATGAACTGTTATTAATCTGATAGTAACTTAGTTATGAAAATGGATGACTCACTTGTTTGTCTATGTAAATATGATAACGTCATATTTGCATAATTACTGATGCAGATCTGGAGAATGAAGGCATGGACCCATATGCCAGTTTTGATGGTTTTTGAAACCATCAACGAACTATCATGTGCTAGCTTAGAAATTAATAGTTGTGCTTATATGTGTTTTGTTTTATGGCATGTACATATTTTTAACAATGTCATGTTCGACATGTTTTATGTTATATGCTTATGTGCCGCCTGTGGCACTAATTTTGATGCACCTAGTGTGCATATAGGATGTAAAGATAAACCTCAGTAACTTTTAATAAACGTATCGAGGTATTTCAGTCAGCTCTAAATGTGTTATGCTATCAATTCCTAAGGCTTTAGAAAAAAATATATATATATATTCCGCTGCGAGAGTTTATCTCTGATGTAGTAATGTCACGTGGAAACCGGAGGATTCTGCTTACGAATTTGCAGGCATCAAATCTGGCCGGATCCGGCTGTTCTGGCCGAATCTCCGGCCAGCTGGCCAAGACGGCCGGCTTCCGGTCAACTGGCTGGGATCCTGCCGTTTTGTGCCGGATTCCGACAAAGATCGCCAGAATCCGACAAAAATGGCCGGATTCCGACAACTTTTGCCGGAATATGTATATGCCAAATATAAAAAAAAAATATTTTTATATTATTTTTTATTAAAATTTTTTATTTTGTGAATAAAATTTAATTTTTTAAAATTAAAATGATTAAATTAAAATATAAAAAATATTTGTAATTTTCCGTACTCGCCAAATACCAAAAAATGATTTTGACGGAAAATAATTTTCTGAAAAATGACTTCCCTGAAACTATTTTACGACAGAAACCATTTTACACCGAAACAAACGGAGCATAAGAGAAAAACCACTCCAGGGCAGCCAAACCCAGGAATTCCACTATTCAGAAGACAAAGCTAGATACAAGATAGTAACACTCACATATACCCGATGCAGTGGTCGTACCTTGCTCTCTGACGTGTAACCCAACACGAACACTTCCCAACCAGGTCTCCTACCTTAAGGAGTCTTCAATAGAATCCTTTACCTTAGGGCCAACCCCTAAGATAGACTTCAGATGTAGCACAGCAACAATACACTTGCAATGGCTTCAGAGGAAAAATCACGTCTCTGAGCAGTCCGGACGGTCGCACGTCCGTTGCAAGTAATTTCCTTATAAGGCTTCGCGCGTCCGGACCATGGGGGATGAGCGTCCGGACTGCTGAACTTCAACACTCAATTTCCATATCTGCTATGCGCGCGTCCGGACCATGAGATACAGTCGTCAGGACGGTTGAAGTCGAATCGGCAATTTCCTTATTAGTTGCACGCGCATACAGACCAAGGCTGACTGACGTCCGGACGGTGATATTTGAATTGCGATTCTTGCCTTAAGGAGATGTGCGTCCGGACGGGATACCACATCGTCCGGACGGTTGAATCAATCTTCCCATATTTGAATTTGGAAAGAATCTGAAACTGGTCGAGTACTGATAGGCGTCCGGATGTGCTGCTGAGTTGTCCAGACGGATGCAAGCTGGATAGAAACTTCTCGACATAGTGTAGGGTCCGGACATAAATGCACGTCGTCTGGACGGATGATGCTTGGTCTGACCAGGGTCCAGACGGTATGGCACGTCATCTGGACGGATGAAACAGTGGTCAGATGGGCGTCCGGACGGGATGACTCGATCGTCCGAACGGCTGACAGGGAACCGAAATCTTCGATCTTTCACGAAGTGCAAAAGTCTTCTGAGAGTGCTCTGAATAATGGAATCCCTGTTTACAACATCTTTACACACACAAGTGATTTTGTCCAGAATGAGGCAAAAATACTAACAATTTTGGTTTATAACTTCCAGATATCTTATGTATGTTTAACTGATGTCTCAGATTCTAGATAGTTGCTTTTCTCTTGCAATGAAAAATGTGCACTATCCAAGGCTCCCCTAAGGTAATTGTGTCTCTCCTCTGACTTATAGCTTCTGGATTTTTTTAAATGGGAGAGATTTTTGTCAAGATGGTCAAATTGACCAACTCGCTGATTGAACCTAAAACCCATAAACTCTAGCATTCTTTCTAGGTTACAACACCAAGTGATAAAATGCATTCAAAACTGAATAATCATGGATAAATAAAAAGATCCACTACTTATGCTAAATCTGTTCTTAATCTTGTCCCTAAAGAAAAAGTCAGTGACCACATCATTGCAAAAATAGATAGTCACTAAAGGACATAGTAAAAGAAAAGTTTTGCAACTTAGGGGGAGTGTATCAGATGAGGGTAACTAGGCCCTAGCATTATAAGGTTTGACTTTTGACTGATCTAACAATGTTTTTCTCTCTTAGAAAATCTAGGTGTTTTAAGTCTTATCAGTGAATTTCATACCTTATTGAGAAAGCCTTCCCACAAACACTCATTGCTTGAGTTAAGTTTTCTATTGAAAAATGTTCTTCCGCAAGGAAATTATTGTGGTGATTAAAACATAACTCTCAATTATATCTTGGATTTTTTATAAATGCTAATTGAACTAAGATATTAGTGTTATATACATGCGTGCTCTGGAAATTATTTTGGGAATATTTTTCTGCTATTTTTCCTCTCTTTTTCAAATTTTTTGTGTGAAGCGTCTGGATGGTATGCTTGGGGACGTCCGGACGGTGGATTTCCTGTTTTTAGATAGTGGATTTCCTGTGTTTGGCTACCCCATAGTGGTTTTTTCTCTTCATAGAGTTTCCACTTCGTAACAAATATTTGTCTCATTTAAATTTGTTAGTATTTTGGCCTCATTCTGTGTTTTGGACAAAACCACTTGTGTGTAACGATGCTCCACAAGGATTCTACTATTCATAAATGCTTCAGAGTCAAAAGATTTTCAGTTACTTGTCAGTCGTCCGGACAATCGAGCCATCCCGTCCGGACGCCCATTTGTTCACTGTTCCATCCGTCAGGACGACGTGTTCATCCCGACTGGACGCCAGACAGACCAGCATCATCCGTCCGGACGACGTATCTTTTCTGTCTGGACCCTACACTGTGTCGAGAAGCTTCTGTTCCAGCTTGCATCCGTCCAGGCCTCTCAGCAGCCCGTTCAGACGCCTCTCTGTACTCGAACAGTCTCAGATTCTTTCCAAGTTCCAATAAAGGGAAGATCGATCAACCGTTCGAACGATGTGGTTTCCTGTCAGGACACGCGTCTCATTAAGGTAAGAATCGTAATTCAAATATTACCGTCAGGACGTCTGACAGCTGTGGTCCGGACGCGTGTTCATCAAAGAAGGAAATTGTCGATTCGACTTCAACCGTCCGAATGACTGCCTTTCATGGTCCGGACGCAAGCACGTCAAATATGGAAATTGTGTGTTGAAGTTCAGTCGTCCGGACGCTCATCCCCATGGTCCGGACCCTCGAAGACTTATAAAGAAATTACTTGCAGTGGACGTGCGACCGTCCGGACGATGTGCCATCCCGTCCGGACGAGGCTCTTAAACAGGAAAGATTTCCCCGCGAAATTTTCAGAAAATCTTGTCGCACAGTTGTCCGTCCGGACGGCGCCCAGGTATATTTTTCCTAGCGCTCATTTGAGCCCCCAGCCTATAAATAGAGGCCCCTGGGCATTGAGAACTGTAAGAATTCGGTATTGAATTCCACAAGAGCTCAGAGAAGTTCAAGATCCCTCTGAAGCCGTTTCAAGTGTGTTGCACTACAACTGAAGTCTATCTTAGAGGTCGGCTCTAAGGTAAGGAATTCCATTGAAGACCCTTTCAGGTAGGAGGCCTGGTTGGGAAGCGTTCGTGCTGGGTTACACGTCAGAGAGCAAGGTACGACCACTGCATCGGGTTAATGTGAGTGTTACTATCTTGTATCTAGCTTCGTCTTCTGAAAAGTGGAATTCCTAGGTTTGGCTGCCCTGGAGTGGTTTTTCTCTTAATTGAGTTTCCACTTCGTCAACAAAAACTATGTGTCTTTTATTTTCCGTTGTGCTTGATTTTTGTTTACACTTGTTGCACACACTTTCTTTTAGAAGTCAATTTCAATTTTCAATTGGTATCAAAGCAGGCATACTCCGTTGAAAGGATTTATTTCCTGAGTGTGATCCTCATCTCTTGTTACTTCTATTTTTTTTACACCTTTTATCATGGATTTCTCTCAGTTATCTGAAGAAAATCATGATATTGAGCTCTCTAAAGTTTTTGCTAAAATAGATAAAATTGTTTCTCCAAAAGAGCTCAAAAAGGTGAAGCAAGAAAAATAGTCTTTGATTGTTCAGTTATCTGAATCACATGCTTTGATTGACTCTTTGAGAATTTAACATTATTGATACACTTGAGAATAAATTAAAAGAATCTGAGGATCTCTTGAAAAAATTCTCAAGTGCTAATTTGAAAAGCATGCTTTGTATTCATTCAGATATTTCTAACAAGCCTGCTTCAATTGTTGATGATATGAGTACTTCTACTTCACATGCTTCTGATTCTGAAATAGATTCTATTGATATTAAGCCTGTGATAGTAGATACAGCTTGTTTAGAAAATTCTTGCTTAACTAATCATGTGATGCCAAAATCCAAAGATACAGGTACACAAGCTCATGGTAAATTTGTCCCTACTTGTCATAATTGTGGGAAGATTGGTCATATTAGGCCAAATTGTTATTTGTTGAAATCCCACAGGCCTTGGATTAAGCAGGATGCTCTGAGGAAAAGTGAAGTTGAAGATTCTTCCTCAGCAAAATATATCCCTCCGCATAGGGGACATATAAAAGGTAAAGGCAATGTTATTTGTAAGAATGTTAATCATAATTTTGCAGAGAATACAAAGAAGCATTCAAACAAAAGAAGCTTGCCTACCTGTCATCACTGCGGCATCACCAGTCACATCCGATCCAAATGCCCACAACTCCAGAAGTTGAAGGTTCAGAGGAAGCTGCCAACTAGAGCTACATCAGGAACTCTACCTCCTACGGCGCTTCAGGCTCCACGGCATCAGCAGCAATTTGTTCCTGCCTATCATAGTGGCAAATCAAAGAAGAACAAATCAAGGCGCTACAAGAGAAAGCCGCAGAAGCCCATTAGCTACCATGACTATGAAGGGTTTCTGAGCTTGATGCAAGGTATGCTAAGGAGAATGGACAACATGGGCAAGACCTGCAAGCTACCGCCACGAGTCAAGTAGGTATGGGTCAAGAAGGATGAGACCATTTACCCCTTGAGGGGGAGTGGACTCACCTAGTAAAGGTGAAGTCTTCCCATGCCTAGGATTTTGGTTCCTAAATCCTAGTGCATGTTAGGTATGTTTGCATTGCATCGTTTATCATGTCATATCTTATTCATGCCTTGCATTCTATTGGAGGAACCTTTTTATTCTATCCCCATATTTTCTCTGGTTTTCTTGAGAAACATCTACAGATATTTTTTTGGGAGATGACAGTTAAAGCACGTCGGGCGGCTACTTTTCTGTCTTGGTATTTCTAAACCTCTCTCCATGAGGATAGGTTTGGTTTTACCTTACATGCTGGGATTAGATGTCATTTCCTTTTCCATAAGCATGTCTTTGTTGTTTTTTTTTTTGCTCATTTTTCAACCAAAAAAAAAAATTGCGAGAAGATGCGGAACTTTATTTCTTTCTGTTAATAGCTTTTCAGATATTGCATGTGTTTTTGCCTGATATCTCAGTTCATTGTGCATTGATTAAATATGCTTATATATGATTGAGAGTTTATGCATGATATCTGCTAAGTTTTCCTATTGCATCTTAATGATAGATAGTTACTTTCCTCATGCAATGAAAATGTGCACTATCTAAGACTCCCCTAAGGTACATCTTTTCCTTCTCTGACTTTTTGCTTCTAGAAATTCTAGATAAGAGAAGAGGTCTTTGATTGAGATGGTCAAATTGACCACATGCTAGTTGAACCTAGAGCCTAAAAATTCTTGCACTCTCTAGGTTGCAGCACCATAAGAATCAAGCAGTAAATCATATGCATTATGCGCTTTTAAATTATATATTCACTGCTTATATGGTGAATTTGCTATATGCCTTGCCCTCTACGTGCAAGTAAAAAAATTTTACTTTGTCCTTCATGGTACAAGTAAAACAATTAGGTGCTGCATCTTAGGGGGAGTGTATCAGATGAGGGTGGCTAGGCCCTAGTAAGATAAGGTTTGACTTTTGGCTGATCTTTCATTGATTTTCTCTCTTGTTTGGAAAATCTGGTTGTTTTTTTTGTCATATCAATGAATTTCATACCTTATTGAAAAAGTCTTCACACACACACGCATTGCATGAGTTGAGTAATTTATTTAAAATTTCTATCTACAGGGAAATTTGTGCTTATTGAATACTTAACTCTCATTTATATCTTTGCATATTTTTGCAATGCTATTTGACTGCTTTATCAGTTGATTATACATGCGTGTTCTGAAGCTAACTTTTGAGAAAAATATTTTTCTGCATATTTTCTTCAAGTTTCAGACTTTCAAGTGTGAAGCATTCGGACGGACCTATTCTTACGTCCAGACAAGCGCAGTCTTGCCATATGCTGACCTAGTAGTTGCCATCCGGATGGTTAAGTGACACATTCGGACAAGATCTCTACAGGTTTAAGACTTGCGTCTCTTTCTCTGCCAAACACACATCTTTGCATTTTTATTGATTTATCATGTTGTGTGTTTTTCTTGTGGATTTCTCCCGAGATTTTGGCATTCTTTGCACATCTCTTCTCATCCCATGATCTTCATTGTGTCTTCCGTTATTCTTTCAAGTTTTTGTGCTTTTAGAATATTGGAATATTTGTTGATTGGGATATTTTCTTGAGATATTGTGCATGAAAATCCTTCTCTATCTGTGTGTTGGGCTGATCTTGATATATTTATGCCTGATGAGTAGCTGCATTGCTTATATTTCTCTTTGGCATCCATTTGACAGCCGTCTTAAATACCACATTATTTTTGGAACTAACAGGATCTAATGGTATTTTTTGAGATATTTCTGGTTGGTTTTGGTTAAGGAATATGACATCCAGCGGCTCCCAGCACAATGTTTGACAGATGGATCCTTTAGAAAATTGATTGTTGTTATCGGATGTTCAAAATTCCAAAGGTCTCAGGATTAAAGATGAGCTTTTTCTCTTCTTTTGGGCCACTTGCAGACTTTTCTCTATTTTCCTATTGTTTTGGATTTTAGAAAGTTTTTTGTTTGTGGATATTATTACTCTGTTTACCCTTGTACTTTTGAGACTTTGAGGGGGAGTAATTGTTGTGTGGTTTTTCTCATTACTCTGTTTTACCCTTTGTCCCTTTGTGACAAAAAGGGGGAGTAATTTTTTATTTGGACCAGGATTGTATTTTTAACCGGTCAAGTGATTTTTGTCCCAAAATGGCCAAAGGGGGAGTTTGTTAGTATTTTGGCATCATTTTGTGTTTTGGACAAAATCACTTGTGTGTAACGATGCTCCACAAAGATTCTACTATTCAGAAATGCTTCAGAGTCAGAAGATTTTTAGTTCCCTATCAGCCATCCGGACGATCGACCCATCCCGTCCAAACGCCCATCTGTCCACTGTTCCATCCGTCCGGATGACGTGTTCATCCCGACCAAACGCCAGACAGACCAGCATCATCAGTCCGGACGATGTATCTTTTCCGTCCGAACCCTACACTGTGTCGAGAAGCTTCTGTTCCAGCTTGCATCCGTCCGGACCTCTCAGCAGCCCGTCCGGACGCCTCTCAGTACTCGAACAGTCTCAGATTCTTTCCAAGTTACAATAAAGGGAAGATCGATCAACCGTCCGAACGATGTGGTATCCCGTCTGGATGCGCGTCTCATTAAGGCAAGAATCGTAATCCAAATATCACTGTCCAGACGTCTGAAAGCTGTGGTCCGGACGTGCGTTCATCAAAGAAGGAAATTGCCGATTCGACTTCAACCGTCCAGACGACTGCCTTTCATGGTCCGGATGCAAGCACATCAGATATGGAAATTGCATGTTGAAGTTCAGCCGTCCGGACGCTCATCCCCTATGGTCAGGACGCTCGAAGCCTTATAAGGAAATTACTTGCAGCAGACGTGCGACCGTTCGGACGATGTGCCATCCCATCCAGACGAGGCTCTTAAACAGGAAAGATTTCCCCGCGAAATTTTTGGAAAATCTTGTCTCACAGTTGTCCGTCCGGACGGCGCCCAGGTATATTTTACCTGACGCTCATTTGAGCCCCCAACCTATAAATAGAGGCCCCTGGGCATTGAGAACTGCAAGAATTCGGTATTGAATTCCACAAGAGCTCAGAGAAGTTCAAGATCCCTCTGAAGCCGTTTCAAGTGTGTTGCACTACAACTGAAGTCTATCTTAGAGGTCGGTTCTAAGGTAAGGAATTTCATTGAAGACCCCTTCAGGTAGGAGACCTGGTTGGGAAGCGTTCGTGTTGGGTTACACGTTAGAGAGCAAGGTATGACCACTGCATCGGGTTAATGTGAGTGTTACTATCTTGTATCTAGCTTCGTCTTTTGAATAGTAGAATTCCTAGGTTTGGCTGCCCCGGAGTGGTTTTTCTCTTAATTCAGTTTCCATTTCGTCAACAAAAACTATGTGTCTTTTATTTTCCGCTGTGCTTGATTTTTGTTGACACTTGTTGCACACACTTTCTTTTAGAAGTCAATTTCAATTTTCAAAATTCCGCATTTAAGATATTTGTTTGCACACAAACACACACTTGGTTTAAATTAGAAGTCAATAAATTATTTTCACACTTCGTCAACAAAATATCTGTCTCTTTATTTTCCGCATTTTGATATTTTGTTGCACACTATTTATACACACTTGATAAATTAGAAGTCCAATAATTTTTATTTGGTATTAGAACTTGGTACACTCAATATAAGATTCAATTCTTGAGTGTTATCTGTCCTTTGGACTTCTAGTTTTATTTCAAATGTCTCAAAATCTTAATAATGTTCCTACCTTCGATGGTACGAACTATAGCTATTGAAAAGCTCGTATGTGATTCTTTTTAAAATCCATTGACTGTTGAAAAATTGTTGAAATTGGTTGGACTAAGCCAGCTGATGCAACTCCCGAATTAGTCACTGATAAAAACTTACAACTTCTCAATGATAAAGCCCTTCATGCTCTATGTCAAGAGCTTTCGCCGTCTGAATTCTCTAGAATGTCAAACAGTGAATCCGCTAAAGAAGCATGGCAAATCTTAGAAACAACATATGAAGGCACCAAACTTGTTAAATCTATCAAACTTCAAATGTTGATTTCTAGATTTGAAGAAATTAATATGTTGGAAGATAAGACATTCAAAGAGTTTTACTCCAAAATGAGCAACCTAAGAAACTCAATGGTGAGTCTTGGGAAACCCGTCTCGGATGTAAAACTCATTCGTAAAATTCTAAGATCTTAGCTGAGCGTTTCAAAATCAAGGTGACAATAATTGAAGAAAGCAAAGACTTGGAAGAGATGGCGATTGAAGAGATGGTGGGATCTCTTCAAACCTATGAACTGTCCCTGCCCCCAGTCAAAAAAGTGAAGACCATTGCTCTTAAAGCTTCCAAGAAGAAAGTCGAAGTCTCATCTGAAGATGACTCTGAGAATGAAGAAAAAGTTGTGGCAATGCTAGCCAAAAATTTTGGAAGATTAATGAGGAATGATCAGTTTAAGAAGAAGTTTTCCAAAAGAATGAAAAAGGCCCCCCAGAGAATCTGAACCTGACGAAGCTGAGAAGAAAGATTCCAGAGGCCCAAGATGTTTTGAATGCTCAAGGTTTGGGCATATACGGGCTAACTGTGGGAACCTCAAGCAAGGGAAAAGGGAAGGGTTACAATGGGACTCTCAGTGATGAGTCCGAAGAAGAAGAAGCTCCTGAGCAAGAAAAATTTCTAGCCTTTGTGGCTCCACATATAGAAAAGGAAGATTCTTACTACTCAGAGCACAGTGATGAAGATGGGGAAGAGCTCAAGGAGGCTTATAAAACCCTCTATGTAAAGTTCGAGAAGCTGAGGGAGGCTCGCAAGCCTCACATTCATGATCTGAATAGTTTACAGACTGAGAAGAGTTCGTTGTTGCTAAAGATAAAGGGACTAGAGGAGAAGCTACTGGAGACACAGCTACAATTGGAGAGGGTCACCGATGAGAAGTTGACTCATATGTTGTCAATCTAGAAAAGCCCAACAAACAAGACTGGACTTGGGTATGTAGAACCTTCCTCTAACATTCCTTCTACTTCTAGGACTGTCTTTGTTAAGCCCACAGTCCCCTAGCCTCCATCCATAGTAGTAGATAAAGGGAAGGACACAATCAATGGAGATGTTCCACTCACTTAGAAGCTCCCTACCATCAGAAGGTCTCCCATATGCCATCACTGCGTATTAAGCGAGCATGTCCGACCCCAGTGCTCCCTTCTCAAAGCTCAGAGAGCGAAGGTCAAGAAAGAAGTGACCGGACAAGCAAATTTTGGCACAAGACCTCTGGCCCAGTATTAGAATCCATGGAATCAAGCTTCAAGGCATCAGGCTCCCCATCAGGCTCCATGGAATCAAGCTCCAAGGCATCTGGCTCCTCAATATCAGGCCCCATGGCATCATGCCCCACGGCACCAGGCTCCTTAACACCAGTAGCATCAGCAGAGATTTGTTCCTGCTAATCAAAATGGCAAATCCAAGCACTTTAAAAAGATTCAGAAGGTTGAGAATGATAATACTGCAAGGAGCTACCTATTTGGACGCAGATCATGATTCAGTGGATGGATCATCAGATGAAGTCCTGCCAACAACCACCAATAGGAAGGCAGACATGGGTTAGGAAGAAAAAAGACATTCATCCTTGAGGAGGAATGGACTCACCTAGTTGGTGAGAATATTCATGCCTAGGGTTTGGTTCCTAATCCTAGAGCATCAGGTTTGATTGCATTGCATAATCTTCTACTTGTTATATCTTTTGTTTACTTTGCACTTTAGGAACCGCTGTTATTTGCCCCCTATTTCTCTTGAGAGAATTTTTGCAAGTACTATTTGGGGAAGACAGAAAAAGCATGTCGGGCGAATTCTTTTCTGTATTGGTAATTTTAATCCTTCACAGGTTTGATCTTGCCTTACATGCTAGTCTTGATTTTTTTTTTTTTCCATATAACATGTTTTTATTTTATTTTTTATTTTTTAAAAAAAAAATTGGGGTAGAAATTGCAAGTAATTTTTTTTTTTTTTCCTTTCTTGGCATGTCAGATATTGCATGTATTTTTGCCTGATATCTCAGTTCATTGCGCATTAATTGACTATGCTTTGATATGATGAGAGTTTATGCCTATCTGCCAAGTTTCTCCTGTGCATCTAAATGCTAGATAGTTACTTTTCTCATGCGATGAAAATGTGCACTATCTAAGGCTCCCCTAAGGTACATCTTTTTCCTCTCTGACTTCTTGCTTATGAAAATTCTAATGAGATAGATGTTTTTGATAAGATGGTCAAATTGACCAACATGCTAGTTGAACCTAGAGCCTAAAAATTCTAGCATTCTATCTAGTTTGCAGCACCAAAAAGAAACAAGCAGTTATTCTTCTGAATTCCCTGTTATATACTTATATTCTCTGCTTCTGTGTTGAGTTAGCTTTATATTTTGTCCTTCATGGTGCAAGTAAAAATTTTATCTTGTCCTTCATGGTACAAGTAAAACAATTAGGTGATACATCTTAGGGGGAGTTGAAAAATTTCTGGCCTTTGTAGCCCCTCACGCTGAAGAAGAAGACTCTTATTATTCAGAGCATAGTGATAATGGGGAAGAGCTCAATGAGGCTCACAAGACACTCTACAAAGAGTATGAGAAGCTGAGGGAAGGTCGTAAGCAGCATCTCTATGATCTAAACAGTTTGCAGACTGAAAAGAGTTCATTGCTGCTCAGAATACAAGAGCTTGAGGAGAAGCTGCTAGAGACTCAACTCTAGTTAGAAAGAGTAACTGATGAGAAACTAACTCGTATGCTGTCTATCCAGAATAGCCCAACTGACAAGACCGGTCTCGGGTATGTAGCTCCCTCTTCTGATGCTCCCTCTACTTCAAAGACTGTATTTGTAAAACCTGCAGTCCCAGAGCCTCCTCCCACTGTTGAAGATAAAAAGGAAGGACAAGGTCAATGATGATGTTCCAGGCACTCAGAAGCCTCATTCCATCAGAAGACCTCCCATATGCCATCACTGCGGTCTAAGTGGGCATGTTCGTCCTCAGTGCTCCCTCCTAAAAGCTCAGAAAGCCAAGGCCAAGAAAGAAGTGCCCCGACAGGTTGATCATGGCACTAGACCTGTGGCCCAGTTCTAGACTCCATGGTATCAGGCCCCATACCATCAAGCAACAAGATATCAAGCTCCTTGGTCTCATGGACCACGATACTAGGCATCCCAGCATCAGCGGCCTCAGCAACGATTTGTACCTGCCAATCACAGTGGCAACTCCAAGAACAAATCCAAGCAATTTAGGAGGCCTCAGGAGGTGAAAGAAGAGCAGTACCACAGTGAGCCACCTATTTGGATGCAAAGTATGATGGAGTGGATGATGCAATCCTGCCAGCAACTACCTACAGGAAGGCAGGCTTGGGTCAGGAAGGACAATCACCCCATGAGGGGGAACAGATGCACCTAGCAGGTTCAGTTGTTCATGCTTAGGATTTGGTTCCTAATCCTACAGCATCAGGTTTGATTGCTTGCACTTTTACTTGGTATATTTGTGTGCTTACTATGCAATCTAGGAACCAGTTTGTTTTGGCCCCTATGTCTCGTGATAGATCTTTGCAGGTACTAATTGGGGAAGACAGAAAAAGCAGGTCAAACGACTGTTTTTCTGTATTGGCATCATCAAGTTTGATCTTGCCTTACATTTGATGTTAATTCCATATTGCATTTTTTTTTTAATAAAAAAAAAATTGGGAGAATTTGCAGGATACTTTTCTCGTGGCATATCAGATAATTGCATTTGTTTTCTCCTGATATCTCGATTCTTTGGGTATTAATTTACTTTGCTTAGATATAATTGAGAGTTTCTGACTATAATTTGCCAAGTGTTTTCCTGCATATGCAAAAATAGGATAGCTTATTTTCTCGTGCGATGAAAAATGTGCAATATCCACGACTCCCCTAAAGGTACATCTTTCCTTCTCTGACTTTTTGTTTCTAGAAATTTTGGATAAGAGAAGAGGTATTTGATAAGATGGCCAAATTGACCACATGCTAGTTGAACCTAGAACCTAAAAACTCTGGCATTCCCTTTAGATTGCAGCACCATAAGAATCAAGCAGTTAATCATATGAATTACGTGCTTTAAATTGTATATTCACTGCTTATGTGCTAAATTTGCCATATGCCTTGCCCTTTACGTGCAAGTAAATTTTTTACTTTGTCCTTCATGGTACAAGTAAAACAATCAGGTGCTGCATCTCAGGGGGAGTGTATCAGATGAGGGTGGCTAGGCCTTAGTAAGTTATAAGGTTTGATTTTTCACTAATCTTTCACTGATTTTCTCTCTTCTCTAGAAAATCGAGTTGCCATTTGTCATGTCATTGAAAGTCATACCTTGTGGGTTAAGTCTTCATACACACACGCATTGCATGAGTTGAGTTGTCTATTTAAATTTTCTATGTCCAGGAAAATATTTATGCTAATTGCTTTCTCAACTCTCTTTTATATCTTTGCCTAGTTTTGAGATGCTCTCTGATTGCGCTATCAGTAGATTATACATGCGTGTTCTGAAACTGACTTGAGAAAATTTGATTTCTGTAAATTTTTCTCATTTTTCTGATGTTTCAGTGTGGAGCGTCCAGACGATCACTCTTGACGTCCGGACGGTGGAGCTTAGTCGTCCAGACGGGTTCAGGTTACGTCCAGACGCCCGCGGCAACCAACATCTGGACGGCATTAATTCATCGTCCGGACGGGGGCCCCACAGAGGCTATATATACCCCTAGTCGCCGCCTATCCACTCTACCCACCAAAATCTTCCTTTTTGGCATCTTATGAGTGAATTTTTGCAAGTTTTTGGCATTATCTTGCTACTTTTTGTCTTTTTGTGCATTTTCCCACATTCCAGGTATTCTTCTAGTCTTTTTCTCTTCAGTTTATTTCTAACTGTTAGAATGATGATTTCTTTAGGAATTTTTTTTGGGATTATTTGTGTTGATACTTGTTGGGACTATAATGTGATAATTTCTGTCTATATTTTTGAAATAGTCTTTCTTTTTACTGATGTTATTCTGCCTAATTTTTGTCGTAACCTAACAAGAATATTTTTTTTGCATTATTTTTGGCAAAATCTTGTTGGTTTCTTTGTGCAGAATCATGTCTACAGGCAGCCCACAGCGCAGGGTCCGCTAGAGGACTGTGGAAGATCGGGCTGCACTTCAAGCCAAAACTATGGATCGCACAGTCATAGCTGAGCGGAATGTGATCCACTCTGACATCATGGTGCCATCTCTGGATAGCATCCACGACATTATCTAGACATACCATTGGGGATATCTTCACACCTGCGCATGTGTGGTGTACACCAGGCTAATCAAGCTCTGTTATGCCAACCTAGACGTGGTGCAGGACGATGATCACAGGTTGGTGCTTCAGTCCATCGTTGACTGCCATATCATCACTGTTGATCCCCAGATCATCAGTCGCTTCATCAGAGTTCCTGTCCTCGAGATATCTGGCAGCCCGTACAATGAGGTTGTTCTCCCTCCTTCCATGGATGATCTCCGGGGGTTTTTCCGAGCTGTTCCACAAGGTGAGTAGTGCGCCACCACCATTAGGATCGGCGCTTTATCCCCCTCCCACCGTATGTTGGCCAAGATCTTCCAGCATAATCTCTGGCCAGTTGTCAAGCGCAGTGACCTAATTCTGAAGAAGGCCCAGTTCGTTTATGCCATTCACCTCCGCTTGCCTTTCTGCCTGTACAAGCATATTTTGAGCGTGATTTTGGAGGCTCGTGATGAGGGCAATACCGGTCTTCCCTTTGGCTGCCTGCTCACTGAGATCATTCTTCAGTCGGGCATCAACATTACTAGAGAACCGAAGATGAAGATTCAGCAACCCATCAGCAAGTAGACTTTAATGAAGTCAAATGCGCAACTGCAGAGAGATGACTCCGATGATGAGGTGCCCATACCCTGCTGCCATGCCTGTTGGTTTTCCGGACATGGCTTCATCCTCTCAGACCATCCCGCCATCTGAGCCGAAGGTCAACTATTCTCAGATCATGGAGGCCCTGGCTGCCATTTAGGGGGGGATGAGCACTATGCAGGTTTCTATGTCCTCCATGCAGCAGTCCATCACCGCTATGCAGCTAGAAGTGCACTCCATCAACAAGCGCTTGGAGCAGAACCAGCTGGACCTCAAGGAGTGCCTCAAGTACCATCATCCTGACAGCAATGATGATGAGGATGATGCACCTAGGACTGCACCTATGGCAGAGGACGCTTGAGTGTTTTTCCTTTGTATAGTTTGTTTTGTCTGTATTTGAGACATTTAGTTTATCTTCTACTGTTGTTAAACTTTTGGACTTATATTTCTCTGTTTACCTTGGTCCTTCTGAGACCGTTAGGGGGAGTAATTTTTATTGCAGACAGTTTTATTACTCTGTTTTACCCTTTGTCCCTTTGTGACAAAAAGGGGGAGTAATTTTTATTTTTGGACCGGGAATGTAATTCCAAACCGGTCAAGTGATTTTTGTCCCAGAATGGCCAAAAGCGGAGTTTGTTAGTTTGTAATTGGCCTCATTCTGTTGGACAAAATCACTTGTATATAAAGATGCTGTTTAACAGGGATTCCGCTATTCAGAAGTGTTTCAGAAGATTCTGCATTGCTTGCAAGTCAGAAGACTTCTGGTTCCCTGTCAGCCGTCCGGACGATCGTGCCATCCCATTCGGACGCTCATCTGCCCACTGTTCCATACGTCCGGACGACGTGCCATACCGTCCGGACGACGTGCCATACCGTCCGGACGACGTGCCATACCGTCCGGGCGCCAGACAGATCAAGCACCATACGTCCGGACGACGTGGACTTCCGTCCAGACCCTCCACTATATCGAGAAGCTTCTGTTCCAGCTTGCATCCGTCCGGACGTCTCAGCAGCCCGTCCGGACGCCTCTCAGTATTCGACCAAGCTTAAGATTCTTTCAAAGTTCATTTATGAGAAGATTGCTACAACCTTCCGGACTACGTGGATTCCCGTCCGGACGCGCTTCACCTTAAGGCAAGAATCGCAATTCAAATTCAACCGTCCGGACGCCAGTCTGCCATCGTCCGAATGCGTGTGCATCTGATATGGAAATTGTGGAGTTAACTTCAATCGTCCGGACGCTTGCCTATCATGGTCCAGACACGCGCACCACAGATATGGAAATTGCGTGTTGAAGATCAACCATCCGGACGGCCATCCCCCTTGGTCCGGACGCGCGAAGCCTTATATGGAAATTACTTGCAGCGGACGTGCGACCGTCCGAACGACTGTGCCTCACCGTCCGGACGCGGCTCCCAAACAGGAAAGATTTTCAGCGACAATCTTGGAAATTCTGGTCGTACAGTTGTCCGTCCGGACGGCTCAGGTTCACCATCCGGATGGCGTCCGTACATATTACAGCAGTCGCCCATTTGAACCCTCAACCTATAAAAAGAGGCCCTTGGGCATTGAGTACTGCAAGAATTCGGTATTGAATTCCTTCAGAGCTTAGAGAGTTATTTTGTGAAGTTATCAGAGCTGATTTGTTCTCTCTCAAGTCATTGCAAGTGTGCTGTTGCTACGCTTCAACTGAAGTCTATCTTAGGGGACGACCCTAAGATAAAGGATTCCATTGAAGACCCCTTCAGGTAGGAGACCTGGTTGGGAAGTGTAAATTGAAATTGACTTCTAAAAGAAAATGTGTGCAACAAGTGTCAACAAAAATCAAGCACAGCGGAAAATAAACGACACATAGTTTTTGTTGACGAAGTGGAAACTCAATTAAGAGAAAAACCACTTCGGAGTAGCCAAACCCAGGAATTCCACTATTCAGAAGACGAAGCTAGATACAAGATAGTAACACTCACATTAACCCGATACAGTGGTCGTACCTTGCTCTCTGACGTGTAACCCAACACGAACGCTTCCCAACCAGGTCTCCTACCTGAAAGGGTCTTTAATGGAATTCCTTACCTTAGAGCCGACCTCTAAGATAAACTTCAGTTGTAGCGCAGCACACTTGAAACGGCTTCAGAGGGATCTTGAACTTCTCTGAGCTCTTGTGGAATTCAATACCGAATTCTTGCAGTTCTCAATGCCCAGGGGCCTCTATTTATAGGCTGAGGTGCAGAATGGGTGACTGCAGTAATATGTACGGACGCCGTTCAGACAGTGAACTTAGGCCATCTGGACGAACAACTGTGCAACAGGATTTTCTGAAAATTTTGCTAAAAATCTTTCCTGTTTAAGACCTGCGTCCGGACCGTGAGACATTGACGTTCGGACGGTCGCACGTCCGCTGCAAGTAATTTCCATATAAGGCTTGGCGCGTCCGGACCAAAGGGGATGAATGTCCGGACAGCAATTCTTCAACACGCAATTTCCATATCTGCTATGCGTGCGTCTGGACCAAGAGAGGCAGACGTCCGGACGGTTGAAGTCGAATCAGCAATTTCCTTAACTGATGAGCGCGCATCCGGACCAAGGCTGTATGACGTCCGGATGGTGATATTTGAATTGCGATTCTTGCCTTAAGGAGACGAGCGTCCGGACGGGATACCACATCGTCCGGACGGTTGATCGATCTTCCCTTTTTTGGAACTTGGAAAGAATCTGAGACTGTTCGAGTACTGATATGCGTCCGAACGGGCTGCTGAGATGTCCGGACGGATGCAAGCTGGAATAGAAGCTTCTCGATACAGTGTAGGGTCCGGACGGAAAAGATATGTCGTCCAGACGGATGATGTTGGTCTGTTTGGCGTCCGGTCAGGATGAACACGTCGTCCGGACGTATGTAACAGTGGACAGGTGGGCGTCCTGACGGGATGACACGTCGTCCGGACGGCTGACAGGGAAACTGAAATCTTCTATCTTTTTCGCAGTGTAGAGTCTTCTAAAAATGCTCTGACAAGTGGAATCCCTGTTTACAGCATCTTTACACATAAGTGATTTTGTCCAAACACAGAATGAGGCCAAAATACTAACAAACTCCCCCTTTGGCCATTCTGGGACAAAAATCACTTGACCGGTTTGGAAATACATTCCCGGTCCAAAAATTAAAATTACTCCCCATTTTTGTCACAAAGGGTAAAACAGAGTAATAAAAAAACCAACTGTCATAAAAATTACTCCCCCTAACGGTCTCAGAAGGACCCGGGCAAACAGAGTAATATTAGTTTAAGTTTTTAACAAAATAACAAAAACTATCAAAATGTCTCAAAATAACAAAAAAAAAACAATAAAACAGAGGGAAATCAAACATCCTCTGGCATGTGTACAGTCTGGGCTGCAGCATCCTCATCATCACTGCTGTTGGATGATGGACTCGAAGGCACTCCTAAAGGTCCAAATGGCTCTACTCCACCCGCTTGTTGATGGACCGCACTTCGAGCTGTAAGGAGGAGATGGACTACTGCATGGTGGACATTCCTCCCTGAATGGCAGCTAAGGCCTCCATGATCTGAGAATAATTAGCCTCTAGCTCAGATGGCGGGACAGTATGAGAGGATAAAGCCATGTCTGGAAAAGCAACATGCATAGCAGCAGGCATGTCATCATCAAAATCCTCTCGTCGCAGCTGTGCATTCGACTTCATCAGTGTCTGTTTGTTGAGGGGCTGCTGGATCTTCATCCTAGGCTCTCCATTCACATTGATACCTGATTGAAGGATGATCTGAGTGATTAAGCAGCCGAAGGGGAGACCGGTATTGCTCTCATCACGAGCCTCGAGCATGACTCCCAGAATATGCTTGCAAAGACAGAAAGGCAAGCAAAGATGAACATCATAAACAAACTATGCCCTCTTCAGTATCAGATCACTGCGCCTAGCAACTGGCCAGAGATTGTGCTAAACAATTTTGGCCAACATTCGATGAGCCGGAGCTAGTGCACCAATCCTGATGTTGGGTATGACGCCCCTCACCCTGTGGAACGGCATGGAAGAACTCTAGGAGATCGTCCATAGAGGGAGGAAGCACCACCTCATTGTAAGGACTGGCAGGCATATCAAGGACTAGTACTCCGAGGAACCGACTGATTGTCTGAGGATCTACAGTGATGATGTGTCTGTCAACAGTGGACTGCAGTACCACCCCATGCTCATCATCCTGAGCCACCTCAAGGTTGGCATAGAAGAGCCTGACTAGCCTGGTGAGGACGATGCAGGCACAAGTGTAGAGGTAGCCCCAGTGATAGGTCTGGATAGTCTCATAAATGTTATCCAATGGAGGCACCATGATGTCAGCACGGACCACGTTCCGCTCAGCAAGGACATTGCGGTCCATGATCTTGGCTTGGAAGGCACTCTGCTCTTCCTCTGTCCTCTGGCGGACCCGGCGCTAAGAGCTGATGGCAGACATGATTCTGCAAAAGAACCAATAAGAATTTTGCCAAAAATAATCCAAAAAAAATATTCTTGTTAATGTAATAAAAATTTGGCAGAATAACAGCAGTAACAAAGACTTTTGTAAAAATAAAAACAGAGAATATCACAATGAAGTCCAAGGAATTTTAGCATGGCAAATATCCCAAAAACATTCCAAAAAAAATCTAACAGTTGTAAAATAAACTGAAAGAAATAAGACAAGAAAAAAAAAATACCTGGAATGAGAGTGAGAATGCACACAGAAAATGAGATCACTCTAAAAACTAAAAGAAAGTACTCACAAGGTGCCAAGGAGAAAAGTTTGTGGGTTATGAGGGGAGAAAGCGACGATCTGGGCAATTTATAGCCTCTGTGGGGTACCCGTCCGGATGGTGTTTTGATGACGTCCGGACCCGCGCTGCCTCGGAAAGGAGCAAAACGGTTATGCACGTCCGGAAGAATTAAATTACCCGTTCGGACGAGGATGACAGCTCACGTCTGGATGTGGAACAGATTTCGTCCGGACTTCAGAACGCCGTCCGTTAGGACTCGAAAACGGGAACCGTCCGAACTGCTGAACTCCACCCGTCCGGACACCAAGAGGGACCATCCGGACGCTCCACATTGAAACACCAGAAAAACTGAATAAAATTTTACAGAGATAAAATTTTCTCAAGTCAGTGTCAGAACATGCATGTATAATCAACTGATAACACAATCAGAGGGCATCTCAAAACTAAACAGAGATATAAAAGAGAGTTGATTTTAATTAACACAAGTATTTTTCCTGGTCATAGAAAATTTCAAATAGACAACTCAACTCACTCAATGCACGTGTGTGTGTGAAGACTCTTTTCCCACAAGGTATGACTTTCAATATTTTGACCAATAGCAACCAGATTTTCTTAGACATGAGAGAAAATAAATGGAAGATAAGCCAAAAGTCAAACCTTACTAGGGCCTAGCCACCCTCATCTGATACACTCCCACTGCGATGCAGCACCTAAGTGATTTACTTGTACCATGAAGGACAATGTAAATGTTTTACTTGCATGTAAAGGGCAAGGCATAACGCAAATGTAGTACATAAGCAGAGAATATATACTGTAAAGCATAGATTTCAAACGATTAACTGCTTGTTTCTTATGGTGCTGCAAACTATAGGGAGTGCCAGAATTTATAGGCTCTAGGTTCAATTAGCATGAGGTCAATTTGGTCATCTTATCAAAAACTTCTTCTCTTATCCAGAATTTCTAGAAACAAAGAGGCCAGAGAAGGAAAGATGTACCTTTAGGGGAGCCCGCACTTTTTCATCGTGTGAGGAAAAGAAGCTATCCTACTTTTTGCATAAACAGGAAAAACACTTGGCCAATATAGTCATAACCTCTCAATTATATCTAAGCAGAGTAGATTAATGCTTACAGAATTGAGATATCAGGCAAAAAGACATGCAATATCTAAAACGCCAAGAGAAAATAAATCCTGCAAATTCTCCCCATTTTTATTATTATTATTTTTTTAAAAAAAAAACAAAACAAAACAAAACAAAACAACAAGCAATATGGAAAAGACATCATATGCAAAGGCAAGATCAAACCTGTATACGCTCAATGATGCCACTACAGAAAAACAGTCGCTCGACCTGCTTTTTCTGTCTTCCCCAAAAAGTACCTGCACAGTTCTCTCAAGAAACATAAGGGGCAAACACAACTAGTTCCTAGATTGCATATAACAATATGTCAAGTAAACTGAGCAAACAAACCTAATGCCATAGGATTAGGAACTGAATCCTAGGCATGAACACCCGAAACTGCTAGGTGTGTCTGTACCCCCTCATGGGGTAGCTGTCCTTTTTGACCCAAGTCTGCCTTCCAGTGGGTGGTTGCTGGCAGGACTGCATCATCCACTCCATCATGTTCTGCATCTAGATAGGAGGCTCAGTGGAGTATTGCTCTTCTTTCATCTTCTGAGGCCTTCTAAACTACTTGGGTTTGCTTTTGTAGGTGCCACTGTGATTGGCTGGTACAAACCACTGCTGAGGCCGCTGATGCTGTGGAGCATGAGACCAAGGGGCTTGATACTGATACCTTGGTGCTTGGTGAGGTGCCTGATGCCATGGAGTCTGATGCTGAGCCGCAGTTCTAGTGCCATAATGAGCTTGTCTGGGCACTTCTTTCTTGGCTTTGGCCTTTTGTGCTTTCAGTAGGGAGCACTGAGGGCGAACATGCCCACTGAGACCGCAGTGATGGCAAATGGGAGGTCTTCTGATGGAATGAGGCTCCTGAGTGCCTGGAACATCATCGTTGACCTTTTCCTTCTTTTTATCTTTAACAGTGGGAGGAGGATCTGGGACTGTAGGTTTACAAACACAGTCTTTTAGGAAGAAGGAACATCAGAAGAGGGAGCTACATACCCAAGGCCAGTTTTGTCATTTGGGCTCTTCTGGATAGACAGCATACGAGTCAGCTTCTCATCAGTGGCTCTCTCTAGCTAGAGCTGTGTCTCTAGTAGCTTTTCCTCAAGCTCTTGTACTTTGAGCAGCAATGAACTCTTCTCGGTCTGCAAACTATTCAGATCATTAAGGTGCTACTTTCGGCCTTCCCTTAGTTTCGCATACTCTATGTAAAGTGTCTTGTAGGCCTCCTTGAGCTCTTCCTCATTATCACTATGCTCCAAGTAATACGAGTCTTCTTCTTCAACATGTGGGGCTACAAAGGCCAGAAATTTCTCAGACTCTGGAGCTTCTTCTTCTGACTCATCACTGAGAGTCACATTGTACGCTTTCCCCTTGCCCTTTCTAAGATTCCCGCAATCGGCCCGGATATGCCCAAAGCCTGAGCATTCAAAACATCGGGGTCCTCTGGGATCTTTCTTATCTTTTTCCTCAGGTTCAGCTTCTCTGGAAGATTTCTTAACTCTTTCAGAAAACTTCTTCTTGAAACAATCATCTTTCATCAGTCTTCTGAAATTTTTGGCTAACATAGCCACAGCCTTTTCTTCATCCTCAGAGTCATCTTCAGATGATGCTTCTACCTTCTTCTTGGAAGCTTTTAGAGCAATGGTCTTTATCTTCTTGACCGGGGGCAGAGATAGCTCATACGTTTGAAAAGATCCCACCAGCTCTTCAATCTTCATCTCCTCAAGATCCTTGCTTTCTTCAATGGTGGTCACCTTGATTCTGAAACGCTCAGGCAAAGATCTTAGAATCTTTCGGATGAGTTTTACATCCGAGATAGGTTTCCCAAAACTCACCATGGAGTTCCTCAGGTCACTCATTATGGAGTAAAACTCTCCAAAGGTCTCTTCTTCCAACATCTTAATTTCTTCAAATCTTGAAATCAACATTTGAAGTTTGGCAGATTTAACAAGTTTTGTGCCTTCATATGTTGTTTCCAAGATTTGCCATGCTTCTTTGGCTGATTCGCAGTTTGAAATTTTGGCGAATTCAGAAGGAGAAAGTGCTTGGCATAGAGCATGGAGCGCTTTATCATTGGCAAGTCGGCTTTTTTTAGAGGGACTGTCTCGAGTGTTGTATCCTCTGGTTTAGTCCAACCAGTTTCAACAATATTCCAACAGTCAATAGATTTTAAAAAGAATCGCATCAGAGCTTTCCAATAGCCATAGTTCGTACCATCGAAGGTAGGAACAGAATTAAGAGTTTGAGACATAGTAGCAAATAGAAGTCAAAAATAAATGACACTCAAGAATTTAATCTTCTCAGAGTGTACCAAGCTTTGATACTAATTGTAAATTGAAATTGACTTCTAAAAGAAAGTGTGTGCAACAAGTGTCAACAAAAATCAAGCACAGCGGAAAATAAAAGACACATAGTTTTTGTTGACGAAGTGGAAACTCAATTAAGAGAAAAACCACTCCGGGGCAGCCAAACCCAGGAATTCCACTATTCATAAGACGAAGCTAGGTACAAGATAGTAACACTCACATTAACCCGATGCAGTGGTCGTACCTTGCTCTATGACGTGTAACCCAACACAAATGCTTCCCAACCAGGTCTCCTACCTAAAGGGGTATTCAATGGAATTCCTTACCTTAGAGCCGACCTCTAAGATAAACTTCAGTTGTAGCACAGCACACTTGAAATGGTTTCAGAGGGATCTTGAACTTCTCTGAGCTCTTGTGGAATTCAATACCGAATTCTTGCAGTTCTCAATGCCCAGGGGCCTCTACTTATAGGCTGAGGTGCAGAATGGGCGACTGCAGTAATATGTACGGACACCATTTCTGACAGTGAACTTGGGCCGTCCGGACGGACAACTGTGCGACAGGATTTTCCAAAAATTTCACTGAAAATCTTTCATGTTTAAGACCTGCGTCCGAACGGTGAGACACTGACGTCCGGACAGTCGTACGTCCGCTGCAAGTAATTTCCATATAAGGCTTGGCTCGTCCGGACCAAAGGGGATGAACGTCCGGATGGCAATTCTTCAACACGCAATTTCCATATCTGTTATGCGTGCGTCCGGACCAAGAGAGGCAGATGTCCGGACGGTTGAAGTCAAATCAGCAATTTCCTTAACTGATGAGCGCGCGTCCAGACCAAGGCTGTATAACGTCCGGACGGTGATATTTGAATTGTGATTCTTGCCTTAAGGAGACGCGCGTCCGGACGGGATACCACATTGTCCGGACGGTTGATCGATCTTCCCTTTTTTGGAACTTGGAAAGAATCTGAGACTGTTCGAGTACTGATATGCGTCCGGACAGGCTACTGAGATGTCCGGATGGATGCAAGCTGGAACAGAAGCTTCTCGATACAATGTAGGGTCCAGACGGAAAAGATATGTCGTTCAGACGGATGATGCTGGTCTGTCTGGAGTCCGGTCGGGATGAACACGTCGTCCGGACGGATGGAACAGTGGACAGATGGGCATCCAGACGGGATGACACGTCGTCCGAACGGCTAACAGGGAAACTGAAATCTTCTATCTTTTTCGTAGTGCAGAGTCTTCTGAAAATGCTCTGACAAGTGGAATCCTTGTTTACAGCATCTTTACACATAAGTGATTTTGTCCAAACACAGAATGAGGCCAAAATACTAACAGGAAGCATTCGTGTTGGGTTACACGTTAGAGAGCAAGGTACGACCACTGCATCAGGAGTATGTGAGTGTTACTGCCTTGTATCTAGCTTTGTCTTCTGAATAGTGGATATCCTGGGTTTGGCTGCCCCGGAGTGGTTTTTCTCATCTTGAGTTTCCACTTCGTTAACAAAAATTCTTATGTTGTTTATTTTCCGCATTGTTATTTTGTGTTAACACGTTAAGCACACACTTGCCTTTTATTTTTAGAAGTCAATTTCATTTTTCACATTTTATCTCACAGTCCTGCAAAATACTAAAACACCAAAACTAACCAAGAAATCAAAAAATAACAAAGCTAAAGGTTTAACAAATGCAAATTAAGGGAGTCCAAATATACAATATTTGGCACTCATTAAATACCCTGAAACTTACATTTTGCTAGTCCCTTAGCAAAACAAGATGAAAAATAAATCAAAGCAAGAAACATAAATCCGCTTTCGTGGGAGAGATGATTGCATTTAGCGTATGCAACAAACCTTTTAAACCCCTAGGACTCCCTAGAGGACGTGTGAAGTCTAGTTATGGTTTGCTAGAAATGATACCCACAAACATTTTAAAGCATTATGTTGTTGTCAAAACAAAAACTTCCACATAAACACATGGTTCTTATATCATGATTAGGCTTAACAAGGTAAACATCACAATCACATCAGACATCACAAATCATTTAACTCATAGCTAGAGAATTGAGACAACACATGCTCCAATAAGTGCAAAGTGAGAATAGACTTAAGAGGTTTCAATTTTTCTTAAAGTTTGTGTACCCCAAAATTCATAGGAATTTTATTAAATGAAAACAACCACGACTTAAAATAAAATGTGATTTTTTATTTTTTTTTAATGTGTGTAGGCTATACAATGTTTGACTCCCATAAGCTTTGTAATTGACCTATGTAGCAAGTGTTGGGCCAGTGACTCTCAAACCAAATGGTTTTAGGTCATTAGATGTAGAAACATCCCTAAGGGCTTAATTACTCAAGTCAAAAAGGCTACAAAGCCAAACTAGACATACAATCAATCAAATTTAAATTCCACATCTTTTTACGCGAACACTCAATGTTTAGTGAGGCAAGAGGCCTGGTTACTCAATGCGAACTAAAAATTGATGAATTTTTTTTTTTTAATGTTTTTTTCTATTAAACTGCCAAGGTTTCATCAACAAATCATCCAACGAATCTTATGATACACATTCCTCACTTCAAATTTCATACCCCACAAAACCAATGCAAATGTGCTTGTGAATTTCAATTAAAACAAATGAGGTCTCTCTAATCCAGCAGATGAGTCAACAGATTCAGATTTCTAATGATATGCAGCATTCAGGATGTTAAGCAAACCAATGATATGCAAACTATAATAAGATGTAATCACGCTCAATCAACAACCTAGCAATTTTTTTTATTTTTTTTTATTTGTCACACAAAAGCAATAAAAATAACAGCCAGAAATGTCTACCCCACCCGCAAACTAAAATGACACATTGTCCCTAATGTGTCCAGAAATACAATACCGAATGGGCGATGTAAGTCGGGTGTACCATAGAAGAACTCTCCCCCAAACTTGAATGGCAGACACTGCTCCTGAAAGACAAAACAAAACAAACAAACAAACAAGATCAAGTGATAAGTAAAGGAATGAGGGTTGCCTCTCACAAGCGCTAAGTTTTCAATCTTCAGCCAGACTTCCCACAATAGATGACAATCACTCTGAGTAACCAAAATCTTCCAGTAGGGTCGTCTCAAACACTCATGCCACGCCAAGTACTCTACCATTGGATCAATGAATGGGCGTAAAAAATAAGCCTTCCTTGTGGCAGCATGCACTTCGTGGTAGTCTATCCATGCTCTCCATCTTGACTGAATACAAGTTGGCGCAAACTCGTCATCCTTGTTCTTTACTATTGTCAAACCAGCCCGCTTAGGCACATCATGAATCGGGCTCACCCACTTGCTATCATCAATAGTCCAACCATTAGCTTCCTTGTGCTCTCTTAAAACATATGGTAACTTTTCCTCTGGAGCATCAAGCAAAACCAAAGCTCTACTCACTGGTAAAACATCTTCTGGACCTAAGAACTTATACTTAAGAATGTATTGTAGAGGTGTAAGTTCCTTCTTGGGAGGCTTTGGTATTGCTGCCTCCTCATTCTCACTACTCACCAGAGGAGCAGACTCCAAAATTGCATCAGCTTTCTCAAGTAACTTGTCCAAATCTAAATCCTCTCCAAATTGAGCAAAGCATGCCACTAAGAGGTTCTCAGTGTTTGATTCATCTATGTTCTCCTCATTCTTACTGCTCACCAGACGAGCAGACTCCAAAAGGGCATCAGCTTGCTCAAGTAACTTATCTAAATTCAAATCCTCTCCAAATTGAGCAAGACATGCCTCTAGGGGGTCCTCAATGCTTGATTCATCTACAGTGTCCTCCTTGATCTCCTCAATCAAACATACACTTTCGACCTCATCATACTTTAACAGCTGATTGCTGATATCAAAGATATTCAGCTCCACTGTCATGTTGCCAAAAGAGATCTTCATTACCCCTGTCCTACAATTAATCAGGGCATTAACTGTAGCTAAGAATGGTCACCCTAGAATTACCAGTATCTGAATCCCAACATTCTGAACCGACTTTGTGTCAAGCACAACAAAATCCACGTGGAAATAAAACTTGTCCACTTTTACCAAAACATCCTCAATGATTCTCTGTGGTCTTTTCGCCGACTTGTCAGCCAATTGAATTGTCATGGATGTAGGCTTCAATTCTCTTAACCCCAATTGCAGATAAACCGAATAGGGTAAGAGATTTACACTTTCTCCAAGATCTAATAAAGCCTTCTCATGAGAGGAGAACTTGGCATAATATGGCACTTCCTGGATGGCATCCAAAAATGGGATATTGATCTGAACTTGCTTGAACACCTTTATACTTAGAGATATTGTTTAGGCAGATATTGTGAGATTAGCTAGCTTTTTTAGGGTCGTTGTGTGATTTGATCAATTTTGAAGTCTAACTTAGGAAGGAGCCCTAAGATAAATAAATGATTCCATTGAAGACCCCTTCAGATAAGAGACCTGGTTGGGAAGCGTTCACGTATAGGTACGTTAGAGTGCAAGGACAATCGCTAGGGGTGGGTAAAAACCCTTCCACCCGCCCTACCCCAGCCAGAATTTTTCAGTTTTTAAGTGTTTTTATGCGGTTACGGGTTGGGTTTTAAAAAATCCCGGGGACCCACCCCACCCCGCTGACTCTTCTAAAGACCTAAAATTCTAAAAACCCTACCCGGCTACCCCTTCATTATTTCTATTTTCTTAGCCACCTCCCTTCGTCTTCTTCATTTTTGTAGTTGCCAAGAAACCCTTGCGCCACCTGCCCTTTGTCTTCTTCCTTTTCTCCTTCACCCCCTCACCCCCTTCTGCCCTTCGTCTTCTTCCTTCCATTTCTGAGGAAGACTGGAAGACCCCCTCTTCTTTTTCCATTTTTGAGGGAGACTGGTGACCATGGTTCTTCGGCTCAAGATTCAGCTTCTAGAGCACTTCAAACCTCACCTCCTAACCACTTCATCTGCCCAATTCTTAAGGTACACCTGTGTAATCTTTTATTGGCAATATTTATGATTCCTGTAAACAAATATACATGCTATTATCTCGTTCTTGGTCTTTTATTCTGTGTTGAATAAATTCGTGATTTTGTTTCTCGTTCTTGGTCTTTGATTCTGTGTTGAATAAATTTGTGATTTTGTTTCTTGTTTCGTCTCTTCATCTTCTTCGCCCAAACTCGCCTTGCACCGCCCAACCCGCACCCCCGCCCCGCACAGATGTAACTCATCTTTTGCTGTTCACCAGTGCAATTTTTCAAAACCGCAAGGGTGCCGGGCAGGGGCAAAAAAGGAAAAAAAACCTCCCCCCCTCCTCCCCATGCTCACCCCTAACGATTGCTGCATCGGGGTATGTGAGTGTTACTGCTTTGTTCTTAGCTTTGTTTTCTAAATAGTGGATATCCTGGGTTTGGTTGCCCCATAGTGGTTTTTCTCTTAATTGAGTTTTCACTTCGTTAACAAAATATCTGTCTTCTTTAAATTCAGTATTTAGATATTTTGTTATAAATTGATCACACACACACACAGAGTAAATTAGGAGTCTTTTATTTTTCATTTATTTCTTTGAGAAATGGAATCCCTAGATCATTGTTTCCATAATCCAGGGACTGCTTGAATTAATCACTACGGAGATGCAAAGTGACTCCACCTCTCCAAATCCATCTGCGGATGCTTTCCTTGCCATTTGTTGCATGATCTCCTATTTATATCCAAAGCACTCTGTTATATTTCGTAGAGCATTATTTGATCAGCATTTTTGTTAGTATTCATGCTTTTGATATTGAAAAATGTATTAGTTTAACACTCATTAGCTAGCTAATTAGCACTAAAAGCATTTTCAAATCCAGATGATAGGTGATTGAATTAGGCCCAAAACTTAAAAAATGGCTAAAAATGTTTAAATGAAGTCCAAAAAATAGGCCAAAAAAGTCATTTTAAAAAAAATTTAAGGCTTGTTTGGTAAGTAATTGGGTTGATGAATATTTGTGTATTGTATAGTAAAAAGTGATTGATGTGATATAAAATTTGAGAATGTTTTATAGAAAAGTGAAAAAGTTTTATTTTGTAGTGGATTTTTTTATTTGAATAATAATAAAAAATTATTTATGTGATATAAAAAGTGTAAAAAAGTTAGAATGTTTTTTATTTGATATTTTTGAAAGAAGTGAAAAGAAATAGAAGGAGAATGAAAATAGTTTGCCAAACTAGCCCTTAAGTATCCAATCCAGATAACCAGGTACCACCCGGGGTAACTGGGTAACCACCGGTTAATCGGCTACTTGGTTACCGGAGTCGGTTTCTAATTCTTAATAACCGGGGACCCTAGAGCTAGTTCCTAGTTTTGGCCAATAACTAGGAACTGCCTCCTGGTTTACATTTCTAGTGCAAGAGGAAAATAATTTAAGACTTTGCATATAAAACTGTCATTACATCATATCATTGCATTATGTGCTTTTAAATAAATCAATAACCATTATATTATTGAAACAGTTGACTCAAATGTCACGTAGCTTATTAGATATAACCATTTATGTTTTTTTTGTAAAAGGCAGGGCATTACAGTAGCCGAAATGCCACCTTTGGCGTCCTCTAGGGTGGCTGTCGAGCCATCCCTTGATTTTTTATTTTTTTATTTTTTTAAAAAAAGAAAAATTAATTTTTGTTGTTTTTAATTTCTTTTTAAATTTTAATTTTTTTTTTTGTTTTAAAAAATAATAGTTTTATTAACTTTTATTTTATTTTTTAAGAGAATAAGGATATTATAGAAAAAAACTGCCTTTTTGGTACATCTTGGTAGTTTGATTGGTCACTTTAGCACATTTGTAAATTCATAGTTATTTTAAAATCAGTTGTTAGATGTTGGGTTTTTTTTTTTTTTTTCCCTGTATCTTAATAAATAGAAGTAATTAATTTGAGTGTGAGAGAAAGTGATTTTAGAATTGTAACTATTGTAGTGAAGAGGAAAATTTGGACTAGCTGAACGAAATGGCCGTTTATAATTCCATAGGTTTGTTTGGCAATATTTTGAAACTTATTTTCGTTTTTCAAACATTGAAAACTCTTTTCACTTATTTGTTGATCATATGGGTTTTTATGTGGCTTGCTCCACTTAGAGCACTCACAATGAGCTCTTTAAATTTGGTTGTTGTTGTCGTTGTTTTTTGTTTTTTGTTTTTTTTTGTTTTTCTAAATTTTTAACAAAACACATAAAAACTACTAATTAACAAACCCTCTATCAAAAGTTAAATTTAACATTTATCAAAATTTTCTCTTTAAATCTAAAGAGCGAAAAAGTGAATGTTAAAGTTTCTTTTTCTTTTTCTTTTTTTAATTTTTAATTTTTTTTGCATCGAATGCTTCAGAAGGTTTGGTTTGACTTAAATTTAATGCATTGAATGTTTTTTAGTAGTTAATTTTATCAATAAAAAATAATAATTATTTAAAAGGATAATTACCTTTCCCCTATGAACTATCAGCCATTGTCAATATGCTATCATGAACTGACACCCTCACCAGAAGAGAGCATTGAACTGCCATTTACATATCAAACCCCCGTTCTGTTAGGAAATTTTGTTAAATCGGATGGAATATTCTATTTTTAGCTGTTATATTTCGTTTAAATACATAAATACCCTTAAACAATAATTTAATAAAAAATATCGAACCTAAGAAAGGAAGAGGGGGTGGCTCCCTGTCACCCCCAAACTTAGGGGTGGCCCCACGCCACCCCTGGGTTGCATCTGGGGTGGTCGCGTGGCCACCCCATAGACTGTGGGTGGCTAGAGGGTAACTCTAGCCACTTATGGGTGGCTCACGTCCATCACCAAACTTAGGGGTGGCCTGCGAGCCACTCAAAATGCAACCAGGGGTGGTCGCACAATCACCCCATAGGCTGGGGTGGCCTTCGAGCCACCCCTAGAGGTGACTTGCGGCCACCTCTAAACTTGGGGTGGACGCACAGCCACCCAGTGCTTTCTCCGCAGGCCACCCCAGATGTAACCCGAGGGTGGCTCGCAAGCCATCCCCTCTCCCACGGTGGCAACCACCCCATTTCTTTCTTTCTTTCTTCTTTTTTTTTTCTTTTTTTTTTCTTTTCTTTTTCTATTTGTTTAATTTTGAGGGTATTATATGTAGATTTTGATTTTGATTTTAAGTTAGGATATTTGAGTCTTTTAATGATATTGACTGACAGAAGGGGGGTTTTGGTATGTAAATGGAAGTTTAATACTCTCTTTTGGTGAGGGTGTCAGTTCGAAGTGGCATATTGACAATGACTGGTAGTTCATAGAGAAAAAATGTAATTACTCGTTATTTAAAGTACATAAACATTTAGAGGGTGTGTTATTTAACAGCTTTAAAAAGTGACTAGCTAAATCAACAAAAGTAGATTATTAAAGTTAAATTTAGAGAAATTTTAAAGAGCTTATTGTGAATGCTCTCATACTCTTTTTCACAACAAACTCTAAAACTCTTTTATGTTTTTTAAAAACAAAATACTACTTAAAAATAAAACACAAGACATTTCTAAAAAAATTAAAATAAAACCGTACGCATTTTTTTTTTTTAATGCAAAGATTACCTCATTACATATAAAATTAACACACGGTTCCACATTGGGAAAATGAGGAGTTGTCAACATATAGTAGATGGTTTATAAGTCTCACATTGCTTAGTTATTAGGTGAAATTAGACTTTATAAGAGATTCTAGGGAAGCTCCAAATTGACCAGTCCTTTTGGAGTAACAACGCAGATGTAGCTAGCGCTTTTTTCTAAGTCGTTACACAATTTTATTTTATTTTATTTTTTATTTTTTTTTCTTCATAGGTTCAAATTCATTAGAGCATCTACAATGAATTCTTTAAATTTCCATCTAAAATAGCTAACAAAAGTAATTTTTTTTCCTATTTTAGCTAATGGTTTTTCAAATGCATTATTTATTTGATTATCTATTATTTCTTTATACCCATTTAAATATAAGTAATATTATATTTCACAATACAATCATACTATGCTAATGTGGCATGGGCTAATAACCATTAGATTATTATATTTCAATGTGGGTTGATTTATAGGCTACTAGATCATGTCATGTCAGCGTAGTGCGATTGTGGTATGAAAAATATAGTTTATCTGTAAATATTCTTTTCTTTTCTTATTATTATTATTTTTTTAACCCAAACAAAAAGAAAGAGTGAGATAAAAATAATAAAGAAAGAGAAATTAACAAAGAAACCATTCATTATAATATGAGACCCAAAGGGCCATTGACAGTAATTAAGGATACAAAGACACTCTAAAAACAAAGTTAGATACCGGATTCCGACTTGGGAGCAGTTGCCTAGGTAAATGGACAATAATAAAAGCCTCTCTTGCGTGTCATGCAAAGACTGACGGGAAAGCATGATCTAACTTCAAAGATGCGACCTGAAAACCGAACAAAAAAAATTGGGAGACACGCTTTCTTTCAGTGGGTGGTTGCTGGCGCCATACCTATACAACTCATCAGTAGATTGAAACACCACAAATTTCCAATCCTCGTAAGGATTAGAGAATAATACCGTCACCTCTTAGTTTTACAGAACGACACTTAGAGAGAAGAAAAGATAACAATCAAGGCTAGTGGAAACAAAGGGACGAAAACAGGAACGAAAAACAGGGGGTCGAGGTCTTAAACCAGCAAGAACGAGAACCCCCTAAAACATAAAATATTTGTACATTGATTGAGGTACAATACTTGTCTAAAATTATTGTTTAGACAATCGTTTCAATACGTTTTTGAAGCTTTTAATTAGACATTTTTACATACAAAATCTTAAAAAAAAAAGGAAATGCGGCAAAGGTGGGTGACCTCCAAACCATTTTATTTTAAGGAAAATGTTAGATTTACAACACCAATATAATAATTGTACAACAATCCCTTATATGAAGATGGGTCTCACATACTGAGGTCCACCCTCATGTGAAGGGTTGTTATACAGTTGTTGTACTGATGATGTATAATAACCAAATCCCTTATTTTAAAGGGTCTCAGATAAAATCCGGGGCGTATAGTTTGTAAGGGTTTCTTCTCCCCAGTCCCCCACAGTAAAAAGCGCACACAAACCCCGCTTGGTTGAATTGGAGCAGTTTCTTCCATCTCAGAGATATGGGAAGCACAGCAGCAGCAGCGGAGAAGACAGAGGAGGAGCTCCGTAGAGAGATCGATGAGCTCCTACGCCAACAACGCCAGGTCCCCAAAACCCTTTCTCTCTCTCTCTCTCTCTCTCTCCTCTAATTCTGTTCTTGTTTTTCCTTTGACCAATTTCAGATTGCGGAGCGGCTTCGAGATCCTCGGGGACTCCGCAGGGGAGGCTTTTCTGGTGCCGGCCCTCGCAACTTCGCCGCCAACGGAGCTCGTCAGCGAGGCTTCGTTCGACCCGTACGTTAACTCTTACCCCATTCTATTTCTCCGCTTTCCGCTACATCTTAGTTTTCTCTTTTTCAATTTTGGATTCTTATTTGGTCTTATATATATATATATTTTTTTTTCTATTGTTGTGAACGATTTCAGGCAGATAAGACTGACGCGGAAGATCAACCTCCAGCCAAACGCCGACTATCGTCCGCGGTAGTCAAGGTACTAAATCCTTCGCAATTCTGATTATATATTGCAATCCTCTGTTTGGTTAACAGATTTTAAGGCTATAGCCTACAGTAATATACCTGTTATGGGTTTATATATCTAATCCGCCTGTTTGGTTAATGAGAGATTAGGGAAAGGAAAAGGAACTAACAGTTTGGAGAATGTGTTTCGTTGTTTTGGTTGATAAAATGATGGTTTGCCTCAAATGAACGAAATGGCACCGTTCTGTTAAGCTGATAATTTTTCTTATTTCTTAATATTTCTTTCAGACATAACCGCAAAAGTATGTAATCTCTTTTTCTGTATTGTTTTGGTTTTCTGATGAATGATAGCCTACCTCAATTAAACAGTATGGTAGCTTTTGTGTGTGTGTGTGTGTGTGTGTGTGTGTGTGTGTGTGGTTTAGTTAAGAAAGCTTTTATGTATTATTTGTCCATTTTGATATTGTTCTGGAAGAGCATAGTTGTCCAGAAAATGGTTAATTGAACTTGTCTTGATTTGCAAATTAAGCTGGAGGATGGGGAGATCGCTGAGGATGCAGAAACGGCGAAGGATCTGAAGAGGAAGGATGCAACCAGGGAGGGAACTGCTGGAGCTGGCGCTACTAATCAGAGCGAAAGAGAGCCATCGAATTTGCAGCAGAGTGGGTGGTTGAGGAGGGATGGAAACCAAAGAGCAGCCAATACTGTAAATTTCATATTTTTTGTGTATTCTTGAGGACAGTTGGTTTGGGGCCATAAGTCTTAATGCTCTTATTTTTCAGTTTCTGTTATTTATTTATTTATTTATAATTCTTAGGATTCTGAAGGTCCAGCAATGGAGCATATTCCAAGGGTATTGCCGAAGGATGAGGACCCAAGATTGGTTAGCAGGAACAAAAGAATGCTGGGGCAGCTTCTAGGGACTTTAGAGGTATGTGTGTAATAGTTTTTTATTTTTTGTTAGCAACTGGGATTTTAACTGGATTGATTGATTTGCAGTAAGTTGTTAGTCCAATCTACAGGTTGGAACTTATTGTTACTGTTATTATAGTGTTAAGTTTTTTACTTCCAAGTTTGCTTCATGACCGTGCAATACCGTCTTAAACATGTGTTTATGTTTGCAAAGTTTTTGTAGAGAACATGGATAATCATTTTTTTTTTTCTTTTTCTAGTTCTTAAGGTTAGCAACTTTGAGAGTTGGAGAACGGTTTTTGTCATTGGGAAAGGACTCGTTTTTTTCAAGCATATATCTTATTGAAGTAGAAGAATCGAATTCAGATGACTTGGTACAAAAATTGGTGAATATGATATGATATAAGTAATATGATTGTGGTTGGGGCTTTGTGGAAGGAAATTTTATCTTTTTGGGAATAGTTGATTGGACTGGAAAGAAAAATAAGGCAATCCTCTTTAGAGTATGAGCTGACATTGAGTGGAGAATGATACAATGGTTTTAGCGCCAATGAAAAAAATTCATATCCCGATTGTCAAACTTGTTCCAATTCCTCTTTAGATGACAATTTGATATTTTTATTGATGATTTTTTTGGGAGATACAACTACAGTGAATCAATCTCATAAAAAAGCGCAGAAGGGGCCAACCCAATTAGATAGAAAGTATATAAGTGACCCCCTATTAGGGAGAAAGAGCTCAAGATCCAAAACATGCAATAAAACTAGAAAAGTGAGGACTATTGTACGCTGCCCCATCCAAGCATAAATAGATTTTTTTTTTTGATAAGTAAGAAAGTTTTATTAAAAAGGGTTAAATACCTTATTGGTACCTGAGTTTTCAGCTTTTTTAAATTTAGTACCTAAGTTTTCATTTGTTTCATAGGTGGTACCTGAGTTTAGGGGTAAAAATCACTTTGGTACTTTTGTTACATTTTCCATCCAAATATTAACGGTCTGCCACGTGTTAATCCCTGAGCTTTACACGTGGCACTATATAAAAAAAATTAAAAATTAAAAGCCACCCCTCTTCTTTTTATTTTATTTTTCTTTTTTTCAAATATTTTTTTTAAATTTATTATTTTTAATTAATTTTTAAAGATTTTTTTTAATATATATATATATATATATATATATATATATATTTTTAATATAGTACCAAGTGTCAACCTCAGCGGTTGACACGTGGTAGACCGTTAATATTTGGACGGAAAATGTAACAGAAGTACTAAAGTGGTTTTTACCCCTAAACTCGGGTACTACCTATGAAACAAATGAAAACTTAGATACTAAATTTAAAAAAACTGAAAACTCAGGTACCAATAAGGTATTTAATCCTATTTAAAAAGCATAAGGTGCTTCTAAGTACACAAAGTATACACAGGAATAGCCAAAGCAGCCCACAAAAAGAAAAAAGAACCCAACAAACCCTCAAAAACTAAAAACTCTCAAACCCGAACCCTCAAGAAGCATTCCCCGCTACCGCCCGTGAGCCTTCCTTATCATATGCCGAGTGGACGCACTTGCATCACCGTAGTTGATGGAGCTTACCAAATTCAAAATCTCTCTCCTGCCTTTGGACTTCAGGCGCGCAACCTTAACTTCCCGAAGAAAGTCTTCTTCAAAGGCATCCAGAATCGCCAAGGGCGGATCTTCATCCTCAGCACTATCCACCTCCCAATCCAATGCCATGCTGGGAGGAAGAACACCCAAAGGGTAAGGGGAATCTCCAACCTTCCCATCCCAAATCTCATCACCCTGCTCCCACACAACTACCTCCCTAGACGGATCAAAACTGTTACGTACCTAGAGTAATTAGAATTAGGTTTTAAATTAGGTAAGTATCATATTATTATTTAAGAGAATAATTAGGTTAGGTTTTTAAATAAGGTCAGAGTTGGAGGTTATTATTATTATTAGGTAAATAAGGAATATTGCTCATTAAGCAATATCTCCAATAGGAAAATAAGGGATTTGTCTCCCTTTAGAATTAATATTTATTATTTAGAATTTGTAATATTTATTTAATTATCATTCCGTAATTCTAGCTTTGTAACCCTATTAATAGGGGTATTGAAGAATGAATAATCAAGCAGAAAAAATATTAAAATTCAGCTCTTGTAGTTGATTAGGAGTTTTCTAGGGTTTCTCGAATAACCCTAACTTAGGAGGCCCAGGGTACCTCGAATACCCTACTATCCCAAGCTCACCACTATCCAAATCGTCACCGTTCATCCCCCGTTACGGAGGTCCGTAACAGTGTTACGTACCTAGAGTAATTAGAATTAGGTTTTAAATTAGGTAAGTATCATATTATTATTTAAGAGAATAATTAGGTTAGGTTTTTAAATAAGGTCAGAGTTGGAGGTTATTATTATTATTAGGTAAATAAGGAATATTGCTCATTAAGCAATATCTCCAATAGGAAAATAAGGGATTTGTCTCCCTTTAGAATTAATATTTATTATTTAGAATTTGTAATATTTATTTAATTATCATTCCGTAATTCTAGCTTTGTAACCCTATTAATAGGGGTATTGAAGAATGAATAATCAAGCAGAAAAAATATTAAAATTCAGCTCTTGTAGTTGATTAGGAGTTTTCTAGGGTTTCTCGAATAACCCTAACTTAGGAGGCCCAGGGTACCTCGAATACCCTACTATCCCAAGCTCACCACTATCCAAATCGTCACCGTTCATCCCCCGTTACGGAGGTCCGTAACAGTGTTACGTACCTAGAGTAATTAGAATTAGGTTTTAAATTAGGTAAGTATCATATTATTATTTAAGAGAATAATTAGGTTAGGTTTTTAAATAAGGTCAGAGTTGGAGGTTATTATTATTATTAGGTAAATAAGGAATATTGCTCATTAAGCAATATCTCCAATAGGAAAATAAGGGATTTGTCTCCCTTTAGAATTAATATTTATTATTTAGAATTTGTAATATTTATTTAATTATCATTCCGTAATTCTAGCTTTGTAACCCTATTAATAGGGGTATTGAAGAATGAATAATCAAGCAGAAAAAATATTAAAATTCAGCTCTTGTAGTTGATTAGGAGTTTTCTAGGGTTTCTCGAATAACCCTAACTTAGGAGGCCCAGGGTACCTCGAATACCCTACTATCCCAAGCTCACCACTATCCAAATCGTCACCGTTCATCCCCCGTTACGGAGGTCCGTAACAGTGTTACGTACCTAGAGTAATTAGAATTAGGTTTTAAATTAGGTAAGTATCATATTATTATTTAAGAGAATAATTAGGTTAGGTTTTTAAATAAGGTCAGAGTTGGAGGTTATTATTATTATTAGGTAAATAAGGAATATTGCTCATTAAGCAATATCTCCAATAGGAAAATAAGGGATTTGTCTCCCTTTAGAATTAATATTTATTATTTAGAATTTGTAATATTTATTTAATTATCATTCCGTAATTCTAGCTTTGTAACCCTATTAATAGGGGTATTGAAGAATGAATAATCAAGCAGAAAAAATATTAAAATTCAGCTCTTGTAGTTGATTAGGAGTTTTCTAGGGTTTCTCGAATAACCCTAACTTAGGAGGCCCAGGGTACCTCGAATACCCTACTATCCCAAGCTCACCACTATCCAAATCGTCACCGTTCATCCCCCGTTACGGAGGTCCGTAACAGTGTTACGTACCTAGAGTAATTAGAATTAGGTTTTAAATTAGGTAAGTATCATATTATTATTTAAGAGAATAATTAGGTTAGGTTTTTAAATAAGGTCAGAGTTGGAGGTTATTATTATTATTAGGTAAATAAGGAATATTGCTCATTAAGCAATATCTCCAATAGGAAAATAAGGGATTTGTCTCCCTTTAGAATTAATATTTATTATTTAGAATTTGTAATATTTATTTAATTATCATTCCGTAATTCTAGCTTTGTAACCCTATTAATAGGGGTATTGAAGAATGAATAATCAAGCAGAAAAAATATTAAAATTCAGCTCTTGTAGTTGATTAGGAGTTTTCTAGGGTTTCTCGAATAACCCTAACTTAGGAGGCCCAGGGTACCTCGAATACCCTACTATCCCAAGCTCACCACTATCCAAATCGTCACCGTTCATCCCCCGTTACGGAGGTCCGTAACAAAAACCTACTGGCCACTTCAGAGATTAGGACAAACCATTCACCCTGAATTCATTGCCCTCTTCAAAGGTAGGAGTGACACAATGACTCAAGGGGGAGGGATGCCCTATCACCCCATCTTCCTTGACATCCAGAGTCGATGACGACACGATCGACTCTAGAAGCAAGGAATGAGGAGTAGAAACTTTCATAGCCGGGCTCAAGTTGAGAAACTCCCTCCGAAGGAAAACCTTCTTCGATATATATGGCTTAAGAATATCCTTCACAGAATTTGACCTTCCCGCAGCTTCCATCACTAGAAGCATTGCAGCTGCTTCCACAACTGTAAAACTAACAAACAACCTCATTGCTGCCACATATTCTGGTAATAAATACTCATCCAATTGCACTGATCGACCTTCCCTTGCCTTCCGGTAGTATTTCTGAAAAGGATTAAATATCGGTGACACAGAAAAAGAAGAACGAAGCTTCTCACCCAACTCAGCTGCCCTTGAAAAAGATTGTGAAGGGGCAAAGATGGGCTGAGAAGACCCCTCAAGTTTGAGCTGAAGTGTCAAACAAGCACCACCGGAGCTGCTTGGCAAAGGGGAAGAAGTACCGAAAGAACCAAACCCAACAACAGAGCTTATCAGAGTCAGAGGAGCATCCAGAGACACCAAAGACAACAGCTTCGGTGTCGTCAAGGGGAGAAAGACGAACAGTGAAGATGTAGACATCTTGGCGGAATCAATCGCTAGATCAGAAACACACCCACCCCGGAAGTTGATAGACCTCGATCCACCCCAAAAACAGCCGCCGAAGTCATCTCCGGCCCATGGGCAACCGTTAGACGCTGAAAACACTTCGCAAAGATGAGACCCACTTCAGGGTCCGACACAGGACTTGTAACCTCAAAGACTTCCATAGTCTCTTTGAATTTGGGTTTAGGCATGAACTGGCCCAAACAAAATCCTTTAAGCTTATTTCCCAAATCGAACCGAACAAATCGACTCAACTTCCCAACAACCCGGCCCACAACTATGTTGAACCTGGCGAGCAACTTACTCCACGTACGCAAATTCAAACTCGAGTTTGTCATCCTTGCAGATCATGCCAAGGCTCGAACAGAGAGACCATCTTTGAGACTCTTCTTACCCAATGGACGTAGCAGCTTCTTCTTGATCATCGGATCAAGCAGAGGTATACTCCAACATAGAGCAATCCACTATCAATCTCAAAACCTCACATTCTATAGACCTCACACCGGAAGGATATCAATAGCACACGGCTTCGCCAATAGAGCCCACAACTTGGTATGACGTAATGGCTCCGACCACACCACCTCCGCGTACGACGATGGAAAACCACCCATGGTAGGCCCCGTCCTATTCAAAACCATTCCCAGCCTTGGCCCTTCCTTCCCACCCTTCTTCTCTGTTGAAAATGAAGACCCACTCCCACACCCCACCGTAGCAAAAAAGGAAGTCTTTTGCCTTTCTTAGCTCACCAGCAAATCTGTGCCACCCCCACCTTCCATGACCCTCAGGGATGAGTAGAATCCCTCTCCGTCTGCCCATCCCATAAGCTGCCGCCTCTAAAAACCGGCCATCTTTGTTCCCACCTCTACGCACAATCATAACCTTTGTCCCCTCCTTGAAAGATTTGACAAACTCTTTATCTCCGGGGAAACCCAAAAGAACCTCCATCGTTGACGCTAGCCAAATGGTGCATTGGTTGCTTAGGAGGATCTCACCGAAGAAGCCTTTCCTCTTTTCTTCCACCCGCAGCATCGACGCCCCATCCAAGATCGAGAGCAAAAAAGATTTTGACTCTACTAAGAATCTACTTTCCATCTCAAGGCTCACCGATGAGAACTCCAATGAAAGCACCATTGGATGACGAGCGCCGCAGATGTTGAAAGAAGCAAAGCCCTAGTGTGACGTGCGTCAATGCACCACTGCTAGGGTGGAGATAGAGGAAGAGAGGCGAGAGAGTGAAGAGAGGCGAGAGAATATATAAAGATATTTGAACATAACCACTTTTAACTCTTAACACCAAATGCTCATAATCTTCTAGTACTACAAGAATCTCTTAACGAAAACAGCCTATTGGCGTCCTAAATTAGTTGGTTTGATGGTGAGCCTAAGCTTCATCTAGTAAACTAGAAGATTGTTTGCTCTCTAGTTCCTATAGGGTTGGGTGCGAAAGCCTCATGCTGTTTAATACAGTTTTATTGGGTATTTGACTTTGGGGATTTGTGCAAGAAGAGAGTTCTTTTTGGAGATAGATGATTGTTGAGAAGTATGGGAACCAGAGAGGGGGTTGGTGGTCAAAGAAAACTTGAGCGACATATGAGATAGGCCTTTGGAGGAATATTAGGAATAACTGGGAGAAATTCTCCAACTTGGTCTTCTACAAAGTTGGGCACGGGTCTCGCATTTGCTTTTGGCAAGATGTTTGGTGTAGAGAAGCGTCTCTCAAGTATGCATTCCTGTAACTTTATTTATAGCTTGTAACAAAGAGGCCTTAGCGTCAGATTACTTGGACTCTTACGACACTTATATTCGTTGGAATCTGATTGGGAGATGGAGTCCCTTGTTACATTCCTCAATCTATTTTGCTCCTTGAAAACCCATCCGGGAGGGACAGATAAAATGTTGTGGACGCAACATGTAATTATGGCTTTGAAGTGAAGAGCTATGCTAAATTGTTACATTGTGGAGTCTTGTATATTTCCTTGGAAGAGTGTTTGGAAGGTGAAGGCTCTACCTCACATTGCTTTCTTCACTTGGATGGCAAATTTGGGCAAAATCCCCACGATTGATAACCTTATAAGGCGGGTCTTACCCTTGTCAATTGGTGTTGTCTATTAAAAAAGAACTAGGAGACCGTAAACCACCCCCATCCATTTTGAGTTTACTAGTTAGATTTGACACTTGGTTTTCATCTTGTTCATAGTTTCATGGGTCATGCCTAGCAATATCTTAGAGCTGCTTAATTGTTGGAAGACTCAAGGGCGGAGACATTCCAAAGAGGCCATCTGAAAAGTTATCCCCGCATTACTAATGTGGAGCATTTGGAGAGAGAAATTGGCTCCAATTTGAGGCTCGTGAGTCCAATGTGCTACGTTTAAAATCTTCTTTTTTGAGGCTTCTTTTAGATTGGATCGTAGCTTTTGTTCCAATTTTCTTCTAATCTTGTAGATCCTGTTAACATATTAGATTTTTGATTCCAATAGGGTGGTTGCATCTCTTGTATACTTTTTATGTATAAGGGCTTTGTCTCTTTTTCTAATAAATTATTAGGGTTAAATACCTCATTGGTACCTAAATTTTACGTGTTTTTAAATTTAATACCTCAATTTTGTTTTGTATCATAAGTGGTACCTGAATTAGGGTAAAAAGTCATTTGGCACCTCTGTTAGATTTTCAGTCCAAATTTATATTAAAAAAAAATAAAAATAAAAATAAAAATCTTTAAAAAATAATTAAAATTAAAAAAAAAATTGAAAAAAAGAAAAAAGAAGAGGGGTGGCTGAGCACCCCCTTGGCCGGTCTGGGGTGGCCGAACCACCCCCTATGGCCAAACCTTCAATTTTTTTTTGATGGGTTTTGGGCCGGCCTCGGCACGGGGGTGGTTCGGCCACCCCCAAGGGCAAACCCTCAATTTTTTTTTTATGGGTTTTGGCCATTGGGGGTGGCCAAGCCAACCCCGTGGCCCTAGGGGGTGGTTCGGCCACCCCTAAGGGTCAAACCCTTTTTTTTTCTTTTTTTTCTTTTCTGCCATGGGGTGAACCATCCCATGGGGGGTGGTTTGGCCACCCCAGACCGGCTAAGAGCCACTCCTCTTCTTTTTTATTTTTTTCAATTTTTTTTTTAATTTTATTATTTTTTAAAGATTTTTTTTAATTTTTTTTTATATAGTGCCACATGTCAACCCAGCGGTTGACACGTGGCGAGACATTAAAATTTGGACGAAAAATCTAACAGAGGTACCAAATGGGTTTTTACCCCTAATTCAGATACCACCTATGATACAAAACAAAATTGAAGTACTAAATTTAAAAACACGTAAAACTCAGGTACTAATGGGGTATTTAACCTAAATTATTATTCATAAAAAAAAAAAAGACTAATAGGAAGGAAGTCCTTAAGATCCATGACCCCAGCTTTCTTGAGGATAAGGGAAATAGAAGTTGCATTGAGGCTCTTTTCAAACTTTCCTCGGAGATGAAACATTTGTGATATCCTCTTCAAGGACATATAAAGTCTATAAAAAAGCCATGGAAAAGCCATTAGGGTCTGTGGCCTTATCACCATTTAGAGCCCTCACCACTTCAAAAGCCTCACTCTCTTCAAAAGCTCTTTGCAACCACGATACCTCTCAGCACTGATGAAATTGAAAGAAAGGCCATCCAACTTTGGCCGCCAAGTGAATTTTGAACTTCTATGGTACAATATTTCCAAAATGTCTATGTTGGTCTAGAAACGTTATGATGAAAGCAATTGTATCACCAATTTTAAAATGAAATTTGGTCTCTTATTTGGCTTTGATTTTATCTATAATATTATCCAGTTATGGGCAATGCAACCATGTTTACACAATATTCAAAACAGTATTCTCAATATGGGTTGAAGCATGCTGATTGATGAAAGACAAACTAGATGGATGGTAAACTAAGCCTAGGATGACTTCGAAATAAATCAATCAAAGATAGACTTGAAGTCTTGAGGTAGAGGCATGGTTTGCGATCTTGTTACATCATGACATGGCTGTAGCAACTGAGGGAAAAAGTTTATCTTAGACCTGTATTAGATCAATACATATAGCGACGTTTTATATGTATGTCGCCAATCAATAATATCGGATTTGGTTCAAGTTACGTTTGGTATCATTCTATGTAATGTTAAACTACTTGATAACTTTATATTGTATAAATATTTTATTAATACAATATATTGTATAAATATTTTATTATTAATCCTATCAAAAAAAATATATATATTTTATTAAATCTGCTGTTTGATTACATGTCCTTAGTATGGTCATTTATGCATACCAAATTTTATAGCAATTGATGTGAGTTTTAATTGTACTTGCAAGTGCACGAATCGTTTGCAGTTAATGGATTGCAAGTGCGATGTCAATCCCACAGGAAATTGTGTTTTTGAAAACAAAATTTATGATTAAATTAATCAAATCCTAACCTAGTTCCAAAAAAAGTTTGATTTTGGTGAATAAAAGAAAACATAAATAAAATAAAATAAAACAAAAGAAAAGGTACTAAGGTTTTGGAATCTACACCCACCGAATCATAATAACGTACTCCATATTCATCAATATTAATCTAAAGTTCTCACAATTAAAATCCTAGGTATGTTTTACTGTGCTTCAAATATTTAATCAAAATCATCCCATATATCCATTCCGTACACAAATCACAAAAGAAATCTAATTTAAATCAAATCATCAAGTGTATCCGTAAATCACAACAAGATATCTAATTTAAATCAAAATATCAATTGTATCCATAGAATAAATCATAAGGGATATCCAATGGTTTTAAAATAAAAACCAAGCAATCAATTATATGAAATTATCTCAAATTATCAAATGTATCATTGAATCACAAAAGATATCCAAGAATCATTCCACACATTGAAAAGAAGTAAAACATTGAAAAAATTATGCTCCGTTTGTTTCGACATAAAATGGTTTCCGATGTAAAATATTTTCGACGAAAAAATGATTTTCTCGAAAATATTTTCCGGCGCTTGGCTCGCATGAAAAAATTACAAAAGGCGAAAATGCAATTGTTGCCGGAATTCGGCAACATCTGGTCGCCGTTGCCGGATTCCGGTGAGCATTTTTGGCCGGATTCCGATCAGGACTCCTCTGGATCCGGTCAGATCTGGTTGGATCCCTACCATTTTGGCCAGATCCCGACCATTTTTGCCAGATCCGGCAAGCTTCTGACCATGGCCGGATTTCGGCCAGTTTCGGCCGGAATCTGGTCTGCATCCGGTGTCGGTGGCTGGATGTTGCCGGATTTCGGCGTCGCCTAGATTCCGACAATTAGATATCAAATGTGCGTGTAAGGATAAAAAGTTTAATTTCGGAAAACGATTTACGCTTTTTAAAACCGCAAATCGTTTTCTAAAAATTAAAGAAGCTTTTATGGTCAAACTGAAAATGATTTTCGTTGACTATTATTTTCGCCACTACCAAACACTGTAAAATGCCGAAATCATTTGTTAGATATCATTTTACACCGAAACAAACGGAGCATTAAACCAAATAAAATTAGATAATAAAGACTTATATGGAAGTATTGTTGTTTTTCATCGATGAGGCTTCATCCTCAACATTAATTGAGAAATTAGCTACACATAATTATGAAAATAAAACCTACACCTAAAGAAAAACTAAACTAAAAAAAAATATTTTTGATTTCTAGTCTCCCCTCCCCCCTTTTCTTGAGGCTTAACAGTCTATTTATAGGGAGCAAACAAACCTCTAGAAGTTCTCTAGATCAAAGAAAAATCGCACTTCAATCTCCTAGTTAGTTTAAGAAGCAATCATAGTATAAATCGGAATATGATTCGTTCATATTTGCGTTCTTATATTGCGTGACACTTTTGGCATATCAGACGTTCGAATTAGGAAAATTGTATTTCTCAATGATTTGTAGTATTTTGATTTAGCTTGTCAACGCTGCTGGTTTTACCTTAATCCGATACTTGAGCGGAAAGTTATGGCAAAAATATTATGACATGTGCAGAATCTGAAATTTAATCCAATCCGATTTTGACTCTAATTAGAGAAATTTCGATTTAATCATTTCATTGATTTGTTTAAACATATCAAAAAAAAATTGATTTGGTTAAACATAACTATTTCATCTAGGTCTTCTCAAAGTGTGCTTTCTTTTAAACTTTGCACTTTTCACCTTAAAGCTGCTGTATTCCTTTAGCAACTTACAAATCACTAAAAACACAAATCTAATCCAATCTGATTTTGACTCTAATTAGATAAATTTTGATTTAATCATTTCATTGATTTGGTTAAACATAACCACTTCATCTAGGTCTTCTCAAAGTGTGCGTTCTTCCAAACCTTACACTTTTCACCTTAAAGCTGCTGTTTTCATTTAGCAACTTACAAAATACTAAAAACACAAATCTAATACAAAACATTAGATTAAGACACAGCTAAAGAATTAACTAATGTAAATTAAGGGGTTTAAATATACAATATTTGGCACTTATCAGCAATCAGATGTCATATATTTTCCAACCCAAAATCTCATACATTTAGTAGTTTTTAAAATATAAAAACATCATAGTTTTGATTTTTTTTTTTTTTTAAATAAGTAATTAACAATGTCATTAGTAGCGTAAAGCACTCCTAAGTACTTAGGAAGTATACAAAAGGAACACCTAACTAGAAGAAGCAAAAAGAGTAAGGAAAACGCTATAACTAATTGACAAAGGAGTTACATAAACAACTGTCCACTGATACAAAGTTCTAAAGAATACAGATAAAATCTCCTCCATTGTCCATTCTCGGTTCTCAAAACTTCTGTCATTTCTTTCCCTCTATAGACACCATCTTCCACACTACAACACTTGCAGACTGCCAGCGATCCACTAGCAGGAATACAGATAGACAAAACGTCTAGGCATAACCCACGACAACCCAAAACGACTAAAAAAGGCAATACAAATGGCATAAGCGATGTCACAATGAAGAAGAATGTGGTCTGCGGACTCCACATTCCTCTTTTTTTTTTTTTGATAAGTAATGATAGTTTTATTGAAAGCGTAAGGCGCCCCTACGTACACTAGAAGTATACAACATGAAACACCTAACTAGAAAGCGAAAAAGAAGCAAGAAATTCAGCCAAGCTGATAGATAAAGGGTACAAATAAGCCATCGACCAGACATACAAGGTATAGAGAAACAACTCTTGCACCTCCTCTAGGGAGCTTTCTAGATTCTCAAAACACCTAAGGTTTCTTTCTCTCCAAATACACCAAAAAAGGCAAATAGGCACCATCTACCAAGAAGTAGCGCTCCCAGATCTCCCAGACTTCCACCAACAAGCAACTAAGTCAAGCACGCTCCTAGGCATGACCCACGAAATACCAAAGCGGGAGAAAATGTTATTCCATAGAGCTGAGGCCAGATCGCAATGCAGAAGAATATGGTCCACTGATTCCCCATCCCGCTTGCAAAGACAGCATCTATCCACAATAATTAAGTTCCTCTTCCTAAGATTGTCCAAGGTCAAAATTCTGCCTAGAGCTGCAGACCAAGTGAAGAAAGCTGCCCTCGGGGGAGCCTGAGACCGCCACACACACTTCCATGGGAACCGAGTACCTCCAGCACACATCATAGAACCAAAAAATGACTTCACCCTGAACACACCTTTCTTGGACGGGACCCATTTAAGACAATCTGCCCTCTCCATATTCACCTTGGTAGAGTCCAGCATCTGGAAGAAAGAGGCAAAAACATCGACTTCCCAATCATGAGCCTCTCTAATAAAGCTTACGTTCCATTGAATGGACCCGCCCAAACTCTCCAAGTTATCAGACACTGACGCATCCTTCACCCGAGCAATGCCAAAGAGATCAGGAAACACTTCTTTCAGAATCGAATCACCACACCACAAGTCATGCCAAAATCTAATCCTACTGCCATCCCCCACCTCAAATCTAAGGAATTTGGAGAAATTCTCCCAACCTTTCCTTATAAACTTCCATAACCCTACTCCAAACGCCCCAGCAACCTCTCGGGAGCACCACCCACCCCACGAACTTCCATACTTGGATTCCACTGCGACTCTCCACCAAGCATCTCTATCCGTACCAAATCGCCATAACCATTTACCTAGCAATGCGCGATTAAACTGAACCAACTTCCTAATGCCAAGCCCCCCATTCGAAATTTGAGTACAAACCTTCTCCCAACTCACCAAATGGTATTTAAAAACTTCACCCATGCCACCCCAAAGAAAATCGCATTGCAACTTCTCAATGCGAGAAGCAACACTCACCGGAATAGGGAACAAAGACATGTAGTACGTAGGTAAGTTAGAGAGCGTACTCTTGATAAGGGTCACTCTCCCTCCCTTAGAGAGGTATAACCTTTTCCAACTAGCCAACCGTTTTTCAACCTTCTCAATAACTCCATCCCAAATACGAGTAGATTTGTAAGGAGCCCCCAATGGAAGACCCAGATACGTCACAGGCAAATAAGCAACTTCACACTCTAAAATGTCGGCTAACCTTCCCACATTATCGACATTCCCCACTGGAATAATGCTGGATTTGGCCAAGTTAACCTTAAGACCCGATACAGCCTCGAATAAGAGCAAAAGAACTCGCAAAGACCGAATCTTGGAGGAACTAGCATCACAGAAAATCAAAGTGTCATCAGCGAACAAAAGGTGGGAACAAGAAGCATTGCCCACTCTGAAACCATCCAACACACCCCCACTCACTGCCACAGTAATCATGCGACTCAGCGCCTCCATAACAAATACAAACAAAAGGGGAGACAAAGGGTCTCCTTGCCTTAGGCCTCGAGAGCTGCTGAAAAAGCTGTATGGTGAGCCATTAACAAGCACCGAAAACTTTGCAGAAGAAATGCACTGAGCTATCCACGAACACCATTTTCCCCCAAAGCCGCATCTCCTCAACATATACAACAGAAAATCCCAATTAACGTGATCATAAGCTTTTTCTAAATCCATTTTGCAAACGACTCCCGGCTCCCTTGATATAATACGACTATCAAGGCATTCATTCGCAATAAGGATTGGATCAAGAATCTGCCTCCCTTTGATGAAAGCACTCTGGGATTTGGAGATAACCTTGTCCATAACCGTCTTCAATCTGTTGGCCAAGACTTTAGCAATAATCTTGTAGATACCTCCTACAAGGCTTATGGGCCGGAAATCTTTGAGAGACAAAGCTCCTGGAATCTTAGGAATTAGAGAAATAAAAGAAGCGTTCAAACTCTTCTCAAAAACTTCTCTAGCATGAAACTCAGAAAAAACCTCCATAATGTCCAAGCGCACCACCTCCCAACAAGCTTGGAAAAAAGCCATAGAGAAGCCATCCGGACCCGGCGCTTTATCGCCATTAAAAGCAAACACTACCTTTCTAACTTCCTCCTCCTCAAAGTCTCTCTCCAACCACCTTGCTTCTGACTCTAAAATGGCATCAAAGGAAAGATCATCCAACCGAGGCCTCCAACTATGCTTCTCAGAGAAGAGATCTTGATAGAACTGAACCACATGCTCCCCTATCTCTGCCGGATTAGAAGAAATGGAATCTCCGATCAATAAGGAATCAATAGAGTTATACCTTCTGTTTGAGTTGGCTATAGAATGGAAGAATTTTGTGCATTTATCTCCTTCTTTCAACCACGTCACCATGGACTTTTGCCTCCAGCAGACCTCCTCCAACAGTGAGCATCTCTCTAACTCACTGACAACCTCCAGCTTCTTTTGAATTTCCCCCTCAACCAAAGCCCTACTGCCTTCCACTGTATCAATCGCCTGAAGCTCCTCAAGAAGCTTTCTCTTGTTTCTCTCCACATTACCAAAGGCCTCTACATTCCACGTCTTCAAATTAGCCTTGAGGGCCTTTAATTTACATGCAAGCACAAAGCTAGGAGAGCCATGAAAAGAGAATGAGTCCTACCATTGTTTCACCAACCCCACAAAACCATCCACCTTGAGCCACATATTCTCAAACTTGAACGGCCTACTTCTTGCAGAAGAGTGAGCACAATCGAGGAGAATAGGAAAGTGGTCAAAGAAAAGGCGGGGAAGCCTCTTCTGAGACGCCTCAGGAAACCTATCTTCCCAATCAGGAGAGACAAGAAAACGATCAATTTTGGACCAAATAGGAGGATCACAGGAAATTGACCACGTATAAGAACCTCCAACGAGCGGAAAATCCATAAGACCCTGGTCAGAGATGAAGTCACAAAAGTCCCTCATGGCAGACCCACTACAATCTCCAGATCTTTCGCACCTGCAACATCTGTCAATCACAATGACATGCTGCTTTGAGAGATTATCCATGGTAAAGATTTTACCTAGAGCCGCCAACCACAGGAAATAGGCTGTCCTCAAAGGAACCTGAGTCCTCCATACACTCTACTAAGGAATGCGGCTCCCTTCAGTACAAGCTAGGGAGCTATAGAAAGATTTGACCTTAAACAACCCTCTTTTTGATGGAATCCACCATAGCGTTATTTCAAATTATATTGATATTTGACAAGCAAGACAAACATATGATGTTCATGTAATCCAATTGTGGACCTGGCAAAATATTGATCCAATGAAAATTTGAGTGGTATAACATTAAAAAACTAAAAATAATTAAAACTTGAACAAAAAGTTAATTTTTTTTTTTTTTTTTGAAAAAAAAAAGGAGTGGCTCCTTTGGCCAAAATGGGGGTAGACTTTTTGAAAAAAGTAAAAAAAAAAAAGAGAGGGGTGGCTCTGAGCCACCCCTATGACCGGCATGGGGGTGGTCGAACCACCCCCATGGCCCTTGGGGAGCCACCCTCAAAGAGCAAAATGAGGGTCGATAAAACCACTCCCGTTTGGCCGGGGGTGGCTAATGAATTTTTTTTTTTTTCTTTTTTTTTTTTTCTTTTTGGTCTTGTGGGGGTGGTCGTAGCCACGCCCAAGCCAAATGGGGTCCCCATTTTGCTCTTTGGGGTGGCTCAGCTACCCTTCTTTTTCTGTTTTCTTTTTCCAATTTTTTTAAAAGTTTTTATTATTTTTAGTTTTTTAATTTTTAATTAGGCAAGGGATGTGTCGATTTTTTAAGACTAGTGATGTGGAAGTACCATTTCCGTCTTTAGTCATAAACGAGAAACTATTATTATACGAAATGAAGCATATGGGACAAAAGATAAAGACTTTAAACCACAGGAGTTAAAGGTATTTATCCCTGTTTTTTATGTTGTATTTAATCATTTTTTTTTTTATTTTTTGTTTTTAAAAAAAAAAAAAAAAAACTTTTATTATGACACTTTACCCCCCGAGGGCATTTTTTGAAACTTTTGGTCAAAAAAAGTTGCGTGCCGTGTATTTGACTTGATTTCTGTCCAAAGTGATTGACAACATGGATGGATGGTATGTTTTGCCTAAGTGAGAGATTGGGGGGGTCGATCGTCGATTTTTGAACATTGGACGCCAAAACGCAACTAGGTGGATACTTCAGAGGGGAAAATGTAATTTCCCCTGAAATTTAATATAAGAATGTGTGTATTACAATTGCATGTATCTAGTAAAGAAATCTTGTAACTGAGAAACAATAGCTTGTAGACTACATTATAGCTGGTCCAAACCTGCTAGTTGAAAAAAGTTAGGTGCAATAAGATGACGTCAAAAAATTTGCAGCAAGGGCACTTTTGAAGCAACCATGAAATGTTATGTTTTTTTTTTTTTTTTTTTTTTTGCCTTACAAGAATACTTGCTATTGATCTTTGCATAACAATATTTCATATATTTTTCAAAAGTTGCTTAGTGGTGTTGGTTTTTGCCTAGTTGGTCTCAATAGATTTGATTTCACATTGAGATAGTTTTCAAATTTTAGAAGTGAGGTATTTTTTACATTCAACACAAGGGGTGATTGGTGATGCTTTGAGGAGTGACTTTGAATTAATTTTTGTCTGAATTGTCAAGAATCATAACATGTGATTCTACTGAAACTTGTTTCATGAGCAGACATCTCTGGATTATATTGTCCATTGAATCTCGTGTTGTATTCCTGATTTTTTGGTGCTCATATACTCACCATTTTTGTGAAATTGTGATCAGAAATTCAGGAAAGAAGATACGCAACTGTCAGGAACAGAGGCTTACATGCGAAGGTCTACTTCTCTACAAAGAGTGAGTGTATTTAAGGACTCATTAGTCCTATCACTTTATTAATTTTGTTGAGAACAAGGATTTAAGGTGAATTATGATAATTGCACTATGACTGAGGAATATTAATTTTGTTGAGGACAAGCATTTAAAGTGAATAATGATAATTACACGATGACTGAGGAATTAAGATATGGGTATTTTGCCCATAAGTGCTTTGAAGAATTGGCCTGTTCTCATCTTGAATTTAACAATGAGACTATTATGATACGTAAATGCCTCTAATATTTTTCAGGCTGAGCAACGAGCACGTGAAGAAAGTGAGAGGCTGAGGCAACAAGAGCGTGAGCAAATTGCAGAAAAGCGGAGAAGAGACCTGGTTTGTTGTTTATCAAAACTTAGTTGTTGCACCTTTGTTGGTGAAGCCTCGAAATGACCTTTTCTTAAATGATCCTTACTCAATTTTTTTTTCTTGTGCCTTTATTTTCATTAGACTCTCAGGGCACGTGTTGCTGCCAAGACAGAAGAAAAGAAGTTGGAATTGCTGTATCTTCGGTGGAGTGAGCACCATAAAAAACTTTGCAATTTTATAAGGTGCATTTTCTTCAGATAACAATATACCATGCCATTATTCTTTCCAAGGACAAATCTTCCTTTTATGCTACCCTTCTTGACAATTGATTGCCCTAGCACTAAAGAAATCTTTCTGTATTCTTTTTCTGCTGCAGGTTATTTTTAATTTTGGTCCAAAAGTGTCCATATTCACATTTTATTGAGACGAAGATAAGTTTCTGTTCATGTGGATAGTAGTGTTGAAGCATTTTGATTAGCGGATGTTTCCTGCTTCATTGCATGATTTAGGTAGAATGACAGAATTATTTTATGCTTTATATCCCAATTAATACTGATGGGTTATGGGATGTGTTTTTTCCAGAACCAAGGCAGAGCCTCCAATATATTATTTACCCAACAAACCTTTAGAAGAAGATGAAACCTTGTTTCAGCAGCGTAAAGAACAGGTGAGTTCCTGGCAACACTTCTCTGGTGATAGGGGGGTCTTTAATTGAGGAATATCAACAAATGGGGCCAACCTTTTGAATTAAAGGCAATTCAATTGCCCTGATATTTCAGAAGAAGCTGAATGTTTGAAAAAGGCAGATAATAATTTTCATTTTGCACCAGTTTAAGTTGAAATTTTCACCAATATTTTCACCTTTAGTTGGTTGGGTTTAGGAAACCTGATTAAGATGTGGTATGGGTTTTGGGGACACAAATTATCAAAACCCAATCAGATTTGGCGACCTGTTTTAGTTGAGATCCTGGGATACCCAAAACTGATCTAATTGTTTACATATTATAATATTAAACTGTTCTGTTATACCAAATGACCTATGGCTATATTTATCTCAACTAGGGTTCCTCGATGTTTTGTTTCTTAAGCCGCTCCTCATAGCTCTCTGTCTTCTGTGTAGCCCCCCCCCCCCCCCCCCCCCTCTCTCTCTCTCTCCTTTGCAACTATAAGAGCACACTGTCCTATGCCTTTTGATAATATTGTTGGAATCTTTATCTGTTGCCATAGGCACTTTCCAATCCTTCTTTTCTTAACATTTTTCCATTGCCCTCCATATTTACTGGAAAAGTTATTGGAAAGAAATGAAAACCTTTTTTTTTTCTTCTTCCCATTATTGGTTATTGAATATGTTAATCAGTTGTTTTTTGACCAAAAATTATCCAAAATATTGAATTTAGTGTTCACTTTATTCGCGGGGATGGGTTTGATTTTTGGTATTTTCCAGTTCTAAATTGGCCCTCATACACAAACAATCCCTATGGTTTTGCAACCAAAAACATTGCTCAGCCATAGGGAAGGGGTGAAGGCAGAATCACAGTTTGAAGTGAAACTTATATTGGTTATATATAAATTCATGTGAAATATTTTTTGCACTTGTCCGTCCATCTCTTACAAATTTGTACGTCAGACATTTCTAGAGTGGAAGGCTGCCAGGAGGGAGGAACTGTCTGAATATCAGAAACAGATTCAGGAGCAGTATGTTGCCAATGTTGAAAAGGATTTGGAGAGATGGCAAAATGCAAGGAAAACAAGGAAAGCAAGTAATGATATGTTGAACTTACAGGAAACAATGGACAAAGAATTGGATACCCATAGGCTTGAGCATGGTCCCAAGAAAAGAAAGATCCCTGGTGGAAACAACAGTGAAGATGATGAGGATGATGTGGAAGATATCAATGTCGGTGAGGATGACATGATGGATGATGTACTGGATGTTGATGATACCAACAGGAGGGGTGCTGAAACAGTCAGGCAAGAGACAGGTAATACCAGTCCGCAAGAGACAGGTAATACTAATACCGCTCCTCTGGGGGATAATGCTGATTAGTAGTAGTGTTTGAAACCATCCCATCCCATCCCTCTTTCTAGTTTACCCGTCGATAGCAGCTTTTGGCGGGCAGTTTCTTGGTATGTTACTATTTTGTCATCTTTTCTTTCGGCCTTGATGGATTTTTGAGTTTCTAGGATGAACTTGTTTCTCTTCTCTTGTATGGCTTTGTTATCGTATTGCTTCTCTTGTAGAAAACAGGTAAAGTGCACTAGTATCTAAGGAGTTAATATGGTACCGCCGCACTCTATTTTTTTCCCTTGGATTAGTATCTGGAAGTGTGTTACGAAAAAAAGGCTCTTTTTCTTTTTTCTTTTTCTTTTTTCTTTCAATAGAAGTTTTTATTTAATTATTTTAGACAGTTTTGAGCGCACTGGGTGCTTAGCACTGAATTAGTAGCATAACTTCTACTATGCAATTATTGAGTTGGAAGTATTCCTTCCGGTCCAAAATAAAATAAAATTGTGGTAAGAAACAATTTGCTATTCGTCTCTTTTTTTTTTTCCAATCAATTGAAAATAATTTTTTTGTCCCATAATCTCATAAAATATGTCAACTCCCACATCTATGATGGCTCGAAGAATTTATAATGGACAGGCCATCCCTTTTCTGCAAGGAATGAAGAAATTGGCAAAATGTCCAATCAGGTAAAATAGAACCTCTAAGGTGACACGACATTGTTAAGTTAAAAGAAAATGCTTTTGTCCCATTTGGAAGACCCCCCAAAGAAGTGAACCGAAGGACTTATTGGGAAATCGAAAAGGTAAAAATGATACCATAAAGTCAAAGAGTAATGTTAGATACACTGCTTTTATTTCGTTAGGTTAATGTTTCTTAATTTTTAGATTAGCCATTGTTTAAAAAAGAAAGAAAAAAAAAAGAGATAATCTCAGAGTTGATGAACATTGTCACATCACCTTAATGAGATGGAGGTGTTATTAGGGTTGACAATTTGTGTTTGCGTGTCGGGTTCGAGTCGTGTTGAGGCATGAAAATCAGACTATATATGTCAATTCGAACCTGGTCATTTAATTAAATGGGTTAGACCCTTAAGCCTTAATTTACTAATTTTGTATTGAGTTTGTGTAAAAATTTATCAATCTTAAAGGCCTGTTTGGTTCGCAGGAGAGGACCTTGGAATGGAATGACTTTTCTTTTGGAATAGCCATTCTTTTATTTGTTAGGGACGGGGTAGCCGGCCATCGCCGGGGTGGTGTGGCCACCCCCACAAATCATCGGGGTTTTTTTAGATTTGAGTTTTATAAAATTAAGAAAGCATGTGTGTTTTTTTTAGTAATTATAATTCAATTTCAATTGTGGTATATGTGTTGTCACCAAATTAAGGAATATAAATAATTATTTTCCATTCTACACTTCTTCATTTCTAATTATAATTATTCATTTTTTTAATGGAATACTCATTCTGCGTACCAAACAAGGCTGAAATATCGCGTGTTGAATTTGAGTCGTTCCAAGACATAGGTATAGGATTATATAAGCCAATCATAATTTGATCAATTTAATTAAATTGGTCAGATTTTTCAACTTTAATTTACTAATTTTTTGTTAAATTTGTGTCAAGATTTACAAATCGTATTAAAAATTATAGACCCTAAATGTAATTTTTAGCATTTTCTTAAAGTCAAACATGTGGAACCAAGTAAAGTTGAACCTAAGATTATTTGGACATATTTTGTAAGGCAGGGAGCTTTTTTGGCAGTGCCTTCTTGCTCCTTTTTAGCGGCTACCAATTGAATTTCAAACAGGTTCGCCGGTTACTTTTTCTTTGAAGGGTATTTAAATTTATATTTAGTTCACTGCATGCACGCAGCACGAGCAATCAGTGCAATCACGTGCGAGTACAGCCTAAAACAGGAGTGGAAATAAAGGAAGCACTACTGTTGATATGAGATGTCATATCTTTTGATTCATGAATTACTAATATATGCTTCTTCTTTTTTTCTTTTTCTTTTTTCTCTCTTTTTATTCAAAGGATAAACTAAGATACGACACAATCACATTATTTTTTATGTGTTTTTTTTATTCATTTTCGTGTATATTGGTGAGATTACTTAGAAATATACTTTTTTTAAAAAATAATAATAATAAATAAATCTAAAAATAATATAGGTAGATATCTTGTAAAGTTCATTTAAATAAGATGTGTCAAATGACATTATCTCTTGTATAGAATCTCCACCTTGTCAAACATTTTAAATTGTTCCAGAAGACTATTATCAATGTAGATGAAAATGAATAAAATCTCACAATAATTGATAGATTTAAATCATAACGGAGGAGTGATCACGAGTGTTTTACGTGATTCAAAATGACAAAAATACCTTACTTGCAAAAGATAATTTTTTATTTTTTATTTTTAAAAAAGAGAAGTCCATGGATAGTCGTGGGTCACACGACTCACACCAGATTCATGGCTTGGGTCACACCCGAGCGAAGTATTTTTATTTATTTCTTTATTTTTAATGTAAGGCATATTAATATTCTTTCAAAATTTTTGGGAGTATAATGGACATTTTATGTCACATGTCGGTCACGTAGTTAACGACAAATTCTAACGGTGAGGAATATTGCAAATTAAGCGATAGTTTAGGAAGGACATTGCATCTTTTAAAAGTTTTGTGGGGATATTGCAAATTTAGTTGTAGTTTGAGGGGTAAAGTATAGTTTCACCTTTAAAATATTTTAGACGTTCTGACTGCGAAATTCAAAACAATACTATAAAAAAAAATTGAAGTTATACAAATTTATATTTGAATTGAGTCGAATTTCTTTTACACTTGTCATACTCAATCGCATTGAACTATCAGTTTGTTATGAAAAATCTCGCCATTCGGGAATCTTGTTAAATAAGATGGAATATTTCATTTTTTACACACTAACTATCGTTAAATGAGGAAAGTACCCTCAAATAAAAAAAAATAGAAACGTTAAAATTTTGAAATACCAAAAATTAAAAATTAAGAAGTTTTTTAAAAAAAGAAGCAAAAATTAATTTTTGTTTTGTTTTGTTTTTTTTTATTATTATTTTTTTTAAAAAAAAAAATAGAGAGCTTGATCTAACATCTAACCTCATCATAATGGTAAATTGCAGTTAACATGAGAATTTTATGTTCATGAATATTTTGACTTGTGTGTGTGTATCAAGCACCCTATGATGTCGTCAAGAAAATTCTTTTATTGAAAAATAAGCATAGCTCATCTTTCGGTAAGCTATGAATGCTCTACCTAAATGAAGGTGTAGAACAATTCATTCTTCCTAGACATGGGCTATCAAATATCCTAATTCGATTATATAGTCAAGGGGTAAGCATAACTCATCTTTCGGCAAGTATAAATTGATTTACCTAAATTAAACTAACTAGGGTACAAAAGAAATTTATTCTTCCTATGCATAGCCTCTCAAATCCTCTTGATTCTGTGTCTATTAAATCTGTTGTAAAACCATCATTCACATAATCACAGAAAATATAAACGTTGAGTTCAATCAAGATAAATAATTTTCTAAGACATAATAAAAGATTTATCAAAATTGAATATAAACATTTAAACACAATCTTAAGATTAAACAACCAATATTCATATTCATATTATTCCCAAGAGAAAACACAATTATGCCATTACAACTCAGAAAGGGCTACATCAATACCTTATGGAAGATTTCGCCGCTCATGGAGATGCTGGAAATCATCTTTGTCGAAGAGAAATTCATCCCAAGAAGTTACTGAAACTTTGAAGCACTTCTCTCCAAAACCCTAGCCTTTAATCATAGTGATTCTATTCTTTAATGTAAACTAATCTCTATATCCTTAAATTTGGACGAGTCTAGGACACTTATAGAGAGTACAAGTGAAATCCTTCACGGATTTGTACATATAAGAACATTTAATCCAACTAGAAATTCTAAAACAACTCCTAAGTGAATTTGGTGTCTTGTTATAAAATCTACCGCATAGCTGCGCTCGATCCCAAGTTCGACTGCGCTTGAGCTCATGTGTACTCGAGCCTAGTTCTTCCTGCCCTCGAGCCCAATGTGATGGTGTCCTATACGCGCATGTCTTCCAGCAGTGCTCGAGCTTCTGATGCGCACTTGAGCCTTAGGGTCTTATGCGCTTGAGCCTAACTGAGTTATGCTCGAGCAGAATGGTACTGCGCTCGAGCCTAGTGTGTTGTGCTTAGGTTGCGCTCGAGCCCAATATCCTGGTGTCCTCTGTGCGCATGTTTTCCCAGCTGCACTCAAGCTCCTAATGCGCACTTGAGCCTCATGGCCTGATGTGCTCGAGCCTAGCTGATGTGAGCTCGAGTGGAATGGTACTTGCGCTCGAGCGTGTTGCCTTGCAGTTTGATAGATTTGGCTTTTTCTGAATTTTTCCTTTAAGTTCAGAAGATTACTTGTGTTTTTCCCTTGGTTCTTGAGAATGCTATTAACATAAAAACACTACAAAATATTATATCATAATGAAAATAAGAGGCTAATATATGCAAGCTAATGGGCATTCAATGCTCACCAAACTCCTATAGAAAAATGTATGGAAGACGAATGTCCCTCATGTTGTGAAAGGCTTTTTGTGGAGGGCATGTCAGAATTCCTTGGCTACTAAAGCAAATCTTTTCAGACGGAAAATTATGGAGGGCCCATTATGCCCCCTGTGTGAAGTGGAGGTAGAGACTAAGAGGGATATTCTGTGGGGACGTCCGGCTGCAAGGGTCATATGGAGTATGTGTGATACTAAGATCCAAAAATGATGCATTGTGAATGAAGAGTTTGTGTTCATTATTGAGGGACTTCAACGGCATTCGGACAATGAAGATATGGAGCTAATAGGGATTGTCGCAAGAAACTTGTGGTTATGATGGAATGCAGCGGTCCATGGGAAACCAATTAGCCCTTATTCTACAGTGTTAAGCAATGCTCAAGAATCATTGGTGGCTTTTCAAACCTCAAATTCTCAGAAATATTCAGAAAAAGTAGCGGAGGTTAAGGAGCTCCATTGGCAAGCTCTTATGGATGGTTTTGTCAAAGTCAATTGGGATGCGATTATGGATAAAAATAAATAGAAGATAGGCATCGGTATTATAATCAGAGATAGCATGGGTGCGGCAATGACAGCGTTGTCAAAGCCAAAAGATTACATTGTTGCACTTGATATTGCAGAAGCAATGGCTGTGTTAAGGGCATCACATTTTTGTCGTGAATTGGGTTTCTATATGGTGATTTTGGAAGGTGATGCTCTCCAAGTAGTGCACGCGTTAGAAAAAGATTGGAGAACTTGGAGCAGATATGCCCATCTAATTGAGGACACTTGAGGGATATTTAACTGTTTGCAAAAGTAGAAGGGTAATCATGTTACGTGAAATTTAAATGGTGCGGCTCACCATCTCGTAAAGGAAGCGTTATCTTTGAGTGAGGATCAATGTTTTCTTGTGGAAGTTCACCACTGCATTTATGATATTATCTTTGTTGAGCGTTGTGCTTAAATTGTTAGTTTAATAAAATTTGCACTCGATTCCAATAAATAAAAAAGAGATTAGACTAAGGTGCATTCTTCCATTGGTACTCAAAAAAAGAAAAAAAACCTTTGGTAATAAAAGATAACACTATAACCTCAGGCTTCCATAAAATCCATTTGATGAAATCAACCTTACATGCGTGCAATGCATAATCGGCTACTACATAGTATTACGTTTTTGTTTTTATTTTTTGATAAAACTTAATGATGTCACTCATACTAATAAAATTGGGTTATAAACCAAGCACTACATAGAGTTTGGGGGGGGGGGGGGGGGGGGGGGGGGGGGGGGGGGGAGGGGGGTTTACTGTCGTTTATGCCCCAAAAATGACACTATTTAAATAGTGTTGTTTGAATTGGGTTATTTGGTTAATTACGCTAAACATAGGGTTGAAAATCTAAAATAGTGTCATTTACTGTTTAAACGACGCTAATTAATGCTGCTTGAGCTCAAACGGCACGAAACTATTAGTCTCGTTTTAACAATAAAACAACACTATTTCGGTAGTGTTGTTTACTGTATAGTCGTTTGAACAGTGAAACGACACTAAACTGTAATTTCAAAAAGAAAAAAATTAAAATTTTCAAAAAGTTCAGGTTAATTCTCTCTCTCTTTCTTTCTTGAGACTCCAACAACAGAGAGATAGAGACAAACAGATTAAAAAATAAAAAGAAAAGAAAAGAAAGAGAGAGTCAAGAGACGTAGACGGAGAGTTGAGAGTTAGAGAAAGGCTATAAATTTAAGAGCTTACCAGTGTGGAGGAGTAGTGTTGCAAGAAAAAAACTATAAGATAAAAATTGAGTTTGGAAGACAAAAGCTGGAAGATGCCAGTAAATATATAGGAAGAATTTTAATATTTAGTGTCGTTTAAAGTCCCAAACATCACTAAATTCCCTATTAGTGTCGTTTGGGTCTAAATGTTCACTAAAAATTTAGTGACGTTTACAAATTTAGTGTCGTTTCAACAGTAAATATCATTAAATTTTTAGTGTTGTTTATTTTTCAAACGATACTAAATTTGAATTTAGTGTCATTTGAACAATAATCGTCACTAAATTTTTAGTGTCATTTGCTTTCCAAACGACGCTAAATTTAGGGTCGTTCACTATTCAAACGATATTAAATTCAAATTGTTTTAATGTCGTTTGACTAGTAAACGAAGCTATTTAGTGCCGTTTTGTATAAGTGACACTAAACAGCGGTTTTTTTTTTTTGGTTGTAGTGAAGACACTAAAATCCATATTAAAAGATGATTTATGATCATGCTTCATATACAATGTGATTAAGCCATCCTAACATGTTTGTATGATTATATACTAATATACGATCACATGAACATGAAGAGAAAAAGTAACACTATATGTATTCCGCTATTCCATAAAATCATATCATAATGGTCCAGGTCAAATTTTAACAACTAAGTGAAAGCTTTGACAAATTGGTTATGCAATAAATTAGCATGTGATCATATGATCATAGAGAAAAACATCACTACATGTTTTCGACCATCTTAATAACTTACTGAAATCAGATTTTTAAAAAATCAATGACACACTTGTCAAAACCTTTGAAACAGAGAAATTGAATAGAATGCTTACAATGATGTGATGAAAGACAGGAGGAGACATCTTTTCTTCTTGTTGCAATGGTTGTACTGGATACTGATGATGTGGACAAATAAATAAATAAATAAAAAGGGAGAAATATTTCTGTTCCATTCTCTTGAACGGAAATGAGTGATTTTGTCGATTTATGGCCAGAATAGAGAAAAATTTGGTGTTTTCATCATCATCAATTTTTTTATTTTTTATTTTTTATTTTTTATTTTTTTTTATTATTATTATTATTTTTTTTTCACTCTACACCAATGTGTCTATCTGTTATTGAATGACACAAAAAACTTGATTTGTGCTGGATCCCTATAGAAATTATTCTCACAACAAAGAGGCTTCAGTGACGCATATGAGTAAAACTAGGATTGTGAGATTTTAAAATAAGATATGTTACATACTATAACTTTATTTAACATTCATCTAACAATGCTGACGTGACATTCTCAACTAATCATTAGATTTATCTTTGATATATAAAAGAAAAAAAGATTTAATAGTTAATTTAGAGTGCCACGTCTACATTATTGGACAATTATAAGATACAAATTCAGTATATATCTAGCATTACTACAAATAGCTCCAAGGATCAAATGTGTGATCTTGAATAGATTTTTGAATTAATTTTGAAATCACAGCTTGCCCAGTGACTATGCCATGGGATATTGAGGGGTCAATTTGCTAGGATTTTTGAAATTCTATTTTGCACAATCAAAACATACGATCAGGTGGTTTTGGCAATATATATATATTTTTAGTTTTTAATCTCAACCTTTAAGCCAAACGAATGCATGCATTTAGGACTAGGAAATTAACATGGTCCAATTTTGTTTTGTTTGAGTTGGGATGTGAAATGGGCTAGGTTCGTGAAAAATATTTAACTTCATGCTAACCATCTTCCCTTAAAAATATTGTTTCAAAAATTTAAGTCTAATGGAATATCTGCATGTATAGATGGTTAGCCTAGGGATTAGCTGTGAAAAAATCTTTTTTTTTTTTTTTTTTTGAAAAAAATAAATAAATAAAAATGCTAGGTTGGAATCATGAAATTTCAAACCCATGCATTAATGCCATATGCCACGTGTCAAACCATTTGAACCATGCATGTTATTTGAGATTGAAATGAAGTTTGTTTGTTTTTTTTTTTTTTTTTTTTTTTTTTTTAAAATAATAAATTTTATTGTTTGATTCAGGGGTCTTTGATCCATTTTAAAATCTATAATTACTATAGGATTTAAAATTACGGCGGAAAAGATCCACCTCCCTTCCCTTCCCTTCTCCTCTCTCCCTCTCTTGTATAGTTGGACGATATACTTACGAAAAGAAGCAAAAGAACTAGTTGAGATCTAAATCCAGAATTTCACTCCATATGCAATTAATGATGCATGGGTTATTAGTTCCACGGAATAATCCAAAATGCACACTAGTCTTGGAAAATAGCAACAAAGTTAATTTGGAAAAAAAGGGGAAAAAGAGAACTTTTCAACCGAAAAGAGAACAGAGAGGAGTTGTTGATTAGTAATTACTTCACAATGAAGAAATTGAAGAAGGGTTTGTCTTGAAGTTGAACCTCATAAGCAAATATTCCTTCATAGTCATTGATTCTAGTATATTAGGGTCACTTTTCTGGCCCTACTTCCACTTTCTTCCAACTTTTGCTGCTATACAATATACATACATCATACTACACGCCCAAAGCAAACTCACCTTTTTCTTTTGTTCTTATTAGTTTCTTTTTATTTATTTATTTATTTGTTTTGTTTGATGGCTATATTTGGTCCTCCAGGTGCACAAGCAGACACGAAAAAGTAGAGCTTAACACGAGAGTGGGAAAAGAAATTGGCAACCTCAATATATATATGCACCCATGGTGGACGGTATACTATAGTTCCTTCTTTTTATGTTTTGAAAAAAAAAGAAAAGAAAAAGAGAGATAAAAATGAAAAAGTATCTTTTTATTTTTTTTATTTTTATTTATTATTATTATTATTATTATATAAAATTTATTTCGGCTAGATGCAGTGTTTCTCATACTACATTCATGAAAATTTCTTACCACAAACCAATCTGCTTTCTAAAATAAGCTTCTCAATGCAGAAGGATAGCCTCTTCCAAAATTGAAAATTTAGGAAATTTATCTCAATCTTCCGGTGGCTATCTAGGGAGTACCCAAAAATTAAAGGAGAAAGTGCATGACGCTAAGTAGAGTGCAAAATAGTGCTACTCCAAAATGAAAATACTAAATCAATACTTTTCTATAAGTTTTAGCTTTTATGATGAAAAATTGAAATGACTTCTAAAAGTAAAGTGTGTGCAACAAGTGTCAACAAAAATTAAAGCACAGCGGAAAGTAAATGACACAGAGATTTTTGTTGACGAAGTGGAAACTCAGTTAAGAGAAAAACCACTCCGGGGCAGCCAAACCCAGGAATTCCACTATTCAGAAGACAAAGCTAGATACAAGATAGTAACACTCACATGTACCGATGCAGTGGTCGTATCTTGATCTCTGACATGTAACCCAACACGAACGCTTCCCAACCAGGTTCATGTACCTGAAGGGGTCTTCAATGGAACTCTTTACCTTAGAGCCGACCTCTAATATAGACTTCGGTTTGCAACACAGCACACTTGAAAAGGGCTTCAAAGGAGATATCACGTCTCTGAGCTCTAATGGAATTCACACCGAATTCTTGCAGTTCTAAGTGCACACTGGGGGTCAGAATGGGCGTCAGGCAAAATAAGCCTATGAGCCGTCTGGACGGTGAACCAGGGCAGTCCGGACGGACAACTGTGCGACAGGATTTTCTGAAATTTTCACGAAGAAATCTTTCCTGTATAAGAACATCTTCCGGACGGGATGGCTCGATCGTCCGGACGGACGCATATCCGCTGCAAGTAATTTCCATAACAGGCTTTGCGCGTCCGGACGGCTAAACTTCAACACGCAATTTCCATATCTGATGCGTGTGCGTCCGGACCATGAGGGGGAGACGTCCGGACGGTTGAAGTCGAATCGGTAGTTTCCATATACGATGCACCAACGTCCGGACCACAGCTGTCAATCGTCCGGACGGTCAAATTGTAATTGCGATTCTTGCCTTATTGAGATACGCGTCCGAACGGTATACCACATCGTTCGGACGGTTGATTGATCTTCCCTTTCTTGGAACTTGGAAAGAATCAGAGAACCGTTCGAGAACTGAGTAGCGTTCGGACGTGATGCTGAAACGTCCAAACGGAAGCAAGCTGGCACAGAAGATCCTCGATACTGTGTAGGTGTCCGGACGAAAGGAGGACGTCGTCCAGACGGATGATGCTGGACTGTCTGTGTCCGGACGGTATGGCACGTCGTCAGGACGGATGGAGCAGGAACAGTAGGCGTCCGGACGGGATGACAAATCGTCCGGACGGTTGACAGGGAACTTGAATTTCTTCTAACTTCACTCTGAACAGTGGAATCCCTGTTTGCAGCATCCTTACATATAAGTGATTTTGTCCAAACACAGAATAAGGCCAAAATACTAACAAACTCCCCCTTTGGCCATTCTGGGACAAAAATCACTTGACCGGTTTGGAAATACATTCCCGGTCGAAAAATAAAAATTACTCCCCCTTTTTGTCACAAAGGGAAAAAGGGTAAATCAGAGTAATAAAAAATAACTGTCATAAAAATTACTCCCATAACGGTCTCAGAAGGACCCGGGAAACAGAGTAATATATATCCAAAAAGTTTTAACTAAAACAGAAATTGTCTCAGAATAACAAAAGATAAAAAACTACAAAACATAAGAGGGAATCAAACATCCTCAAGCATGGGTAAAATCCCGTCTGCATCATCCTCATCATTACTGCCACTAGGATGATGATACTTCAGGCACTCCTGAAGGTCCAGCTGGTTCTGTTCCACGCGCCTGTCGATGGAGTGCACAGCTAACTGTATGGAACACATAGACTGCTGCATCGAGGTCATAGACACCTGCAAGCTGCTCATCCCTCCCTGAAGTGCAGCAAGAGCCTCCATAATCTGAGCATAATTGACCTCTGGCTCAGAAGGCGGCACAGTATGTGAGGATGAAGCCATATCTGGAAAGATGACTGGCATAGCAGCAGGTGGGGGCACCTCATCATCGGAGTCATCTCTCCGCAGCTGTGCATTAGACTTCACCAAAGTCTGCTTGCTGATGGGCTGCTGGATTTTCATCTTCGGTTCGCCATTGACATTGATGCCTGACTGAAGAATAATCTGAGTAAAGAGGCAGCCAAAAGGGAGACTAGCAGTGCTCTCATCACGGGCCTCTAATATAACCCCCAAAATGTGCTTGCATAGGCAGAAAGGCAAGCAGAGGTGGATAGCATAGACAAACTGGGCCCGTTTTAGGATCAGATCACTGCGCCGGGCAGCCGGCCAAAATATTCTGCTGAACGATCTTGGCCAACGTGCGGTGGGAGGATGACAGGGCACCAATCCTGATGGCAGTAGAGCGCTCCTCACCTTGGGGAACGGCACAGAAGAATTCCCTGAGATCATCCAGGGATGGAGGAAGCACCACCTCATTGTAGGGGCTGGCCGAAATCTCGAGCACTGGAACTCGGATGATGTGACTGATGACCTGAGGATCAACAGTGATGAGATGGCCTGCAACGGAGGACTGAAGCACCACTCCATGATCATCATCCTGCACCACCTCCAGGTTGGCTTAGAACAGCTTGACCAATCTAGTGTACACCACACAAGCACAGCTGTGGAGATATCCCCAGTTGTACGTCTGGATGATGTCAAGTATGTTGTCCAGCGGTGGCACCATGATATCAGCCCGAAGAACGTTCCGCTCAGCAATGACGGAGCGGTCCATAATTTTGGCCTGAATTGCAGCCCTATCTTCCACAAGCCTCTGACTGACCCTGCGGGGTGGACTGCCGGCAGACATGATTCTGCAAAAGATCCAACAAGAATTGTCCACAGAACAATATTCCAAAAATATTCTTGTTAGGATAACAAAAATTTGGCAGAATAACAGCAGTAAAAAGGACTTGTGAAATAAATACAAAATAATATCACAACTAAATCCAAGAAATTTCAACATGGCAAATATATGCATCTCATATTTCAAAAAATAAATAACATTCCAACAGCTTTTTAAAAGAAAACTGAAGAGAAAGAACTAGAAAAATACCTGAATTATGAGAGATATATGCAAAAAGCCAAAAACTTAAAGCCAACTTTACTCACAAACAGCCAAAACTTCTGATTTTGTGGGGTGTGAAGTGAAATCGGCGATCTGGACATTTTATAGCCGCTGTGGGGTCCCCGTCCGGACGGAGGATTGATGACGTCCGGACGCTTGCTGCCTCGGAAAGGAGCAGAATGGTCGCGCGCGTCCGGACTCCGTCGGGTCCTGTCCGGACATGTGAGCTCCATCTCCGTCCGGACTCTAAGGGAGAGCCGTCCAGACCACCAGTCCATCCAGACGTCAATATAGACTGTCCGGACGCTCCACACTGAAACACCAGAAAAGCTGAGAAGAATTTACAGAGATCAAATTTTCTCAAGTCAGTGTCAGAATACGCATGCATAATCAACTGATAACACAATCAGAGAGCATCTCAGAAATAAACAGAGATATAAAAGGAAGTTGAGATTTCAATTAGCACAAATAATTTTTTCTGATCATATAAAAATCAAATCGGCAACTCAACTCAAGCAATGCGTGTGTGTGTGGAGACTCTTTTCCCACAAGGTAAGACTTTCCAAGACATGACGAAAATGCAACTAGATTTTCTAGACATGAGAGAAAATCAAAGACAGATTAGCCAAAAGTCAAACCTTATAACTTGCTAGGGCCTAGACACCCTCATTTGATACACTCCCCCTAAGATACATCACATATTTTGTTTTACTTGTACCATATAGGACATGATAAAAATTTTACTTGCTCATAGAGGGCAAGGTAAATTTAAGCACATAAGCAGTGATTAAACAAATTTAAAGCACATAACTTTTGATGAATTACTGCTCAAATCTTATGGTACTGCAAACTGTATGGAGTGCCAGAGTTTATAGATGCTAGGTTCAACTAGCTTGTGGTCAATTTGGCCATCTTATCAAGGAATTCTTCTCTTATCCAAAATTTTCAAAAGCAAAGAGTCAGTGAAGGAAAGATGTACCTTTAGGGGGAGCACGTGATAGTGCACTTTTTCATCGCATGAGGAAAGAAGCTATCCTACTTTTGCATAAATAGGAAAAACACTTGGCTAATATAGTCAAAACTCCCAAATATATCTAAGCATATTTAATCAATGCATACTGAATTGAGATATCAGGCAAGAATACATGCAATATCTAATAAGCCAAGAAAAAAAATCCTGCAAATTCTCCCCATTTTTTTTTTTTTAAATTATTAAAAACAAACACAACATGCAATATGGAAATGACATCATATGCAAAGGTAAGATCACACCTGTAATTGCCCAGTGATGCCTAGTACAGAAAAACAGTCGCTCGACATGCTTTTTCTGTCTTCCCCAATAAAGACCTGCAAAGTTTTCACAAGAGAAACATGGGGCACAACAAACTGGTTCCTAGATAACTAGCACATAAATATAACAAGGAAAATATGCTAGCAATCAAACCTGATGCCTTAGGATTAGGAACCAAATCCTAGGCATGAACACCCGAATCCGCTAGGTGCGCCTATTCCCCCTCCTGGGGTAACTGTCCTTCTCAGCCCAAGTCTGCATTCTAGTGGGTGGTGGCTAACAAGACTGTATCATCCACTCCATCATGTTTTGTATCCAAACAGGAGGCTCACCACTGTATTGCTCTTGAGGCCTTCGCAAATGCCTGGGTTTGCTCTTGTAAGTGCCATTCTGATTGGCTGGTACAAACCGCTGTTGAGGCCGCTGATGCTGAGGAGCATGAGACCAAGGAGCTTGGAATTGATGTCTTGGTGCTTGATAGGATGCCTGATGCTAAGGAGTCTGATGCTGAGCTGCAGGTACAGTGCCATACTGAGCTTGTCTAGGCACTTCTTTGTTGGCTTTGACCTTTTGTGCTTTCAAGAGGGAGCACTGAGGCCGTATATGCCCACTGAGACCGCAGTGATGGCAAATAGGAGGTCTTCTGATGGAACATCATCATTGACCTTTTTCCTTTTGTTTATCTTCAATAACTGGAGGAAGCTCTGGGATTGTAGGAGGCACAAACATAGTCTTTGAGGAAGAAGGAATATCAGAAGAGGAAGCTACATACCCGAGACCAGTCTTGTCATGTGGGCTCTTCTGGATGGACAGCATACGAGTCAGCTTCTCATCAGTGACTCTCTCTAGCTGGAGCTGTGTCTCAAGTAGCTTTTCCTCGAGCTCCTGTATCTTGAGCAGCAATGAACTCTTCTCAGTATGCAGACTGTTCAGATCATTAACTTGCTGCTTTCGGCCTTCCCTCAGCTTCTCAAACTTTTTGTAGAGAGTTTTGTATGCTTCCTTGAGCTCTACCTCATTCTCACTATGCTCCGAATAATATGAGTCTTCTTCTTCAATATAAGGGGCCACAAAAGCCAGAAATTTGTCAGACTCTGGAGCATCTTCTTCGGACTCATCACTGAGAGTCACATTGTAAGCCTTCCCCTTGCCCTTCTTGAGATTCCCGCAATCGGCCCGGATATGCCCATAGCCTGAGCATTCAAAACATCGGGGTCCTCTGGGATCTTTCTTCTCTTCATCCTCTGGTTCAGCTTCTCTGAGAGGTTTCTTGGCTTTTTCAGAAAACTTCTTCTTGAACCGATTATCTTTCATTAGTCTTCTGAAATTTTTGGCTAGCATCGCCACAGCCTTTTCTTCATCCTCAGATTCTTCTTCAGAGGAGGCCTCTACCTTCTTCTTGAAAGCCTTAAGAGCAATGGTCTTTAATTTCTTGACCGGGGACAGAGACAGCTCGTATGTTTGAAGAGATCCAACTAGCTCTTCAATCTTCATTTCTTCAAGATCCTTGCTTTCCTCAATAGTTGTTACCTTAATCCTGAAACGCTCGGGCAAAGATCTGAGAATTTTTCGGATGAGTTTTACATCCGAGAAAGGTTTCCTAAGACTCACCATGGAGTTCCTCAGGTCACTTATTTTGGAGTAAAACTCTCCAAATGTCTCTTCCTCTAACATCTTAATTTCTTCAAATTTTTAAATCAACATCTGAAGTTTGGCAGATTTTACAAGTTTTGTGCCTTCATATGTTGTTTCCAAAATTTGCCATGCTGCTTTGGCTGATTCGCAATTTGAAATTTTGGCGAATTCAGATGGAGAAAGTGCTTGGCATAGAGCATGGAGGGCTTTGTCATTTGAAAGACGAGCGTTCTTTTGAGGGACTAGTTCAGGTGTTGTATCCTCTGGTTTAGTCCAACCAGTCTCAACAATACCCCAACAGTCAATAGATTTCAAAAAGAAACGCATACGTGCCTTCCAATAGTCATAGTTCGAGCCATCAAAGGAAGAAACAGAATTAAGAGTTTGAGACATAATAAAGATAGAAGTCAAATATAAAAACACTCAAGAAATTAATCTTCTCAGAGTATACCAAGCTCTGATACCAATTGAAAAATTGAAATGACTTCTAAAAGTAAAGTGTGTGCAACAAGTGTCAACAAAAATTAAAGCACAGCGGAAAGTAAATGACACAGAGATTTTTGTTGACAAAGTGGAAACTCAGTTAAGAGAAAAACCACTCCGGGGCAGCCAAACCCAGGAATTCCACTATTCAGAAGACAAAGCTAGATACAAGATAGTAACACTTACATGTACCGATGCAGTGGTCGTACCTTGATCTCTGACGTGTAACCCAACACGAACGCTTCCCAACCAGGTTCACCTACCTGAAGGGGTCTTCAATGGAACTCTTTACCTTAGAGCTGAGCTCTAAGATAGACTTCGGTTTACAGCACAGCACACTTGAAAAACGGCTTCAGAGGAGATATCACGTCTCTGAGCTCTAATGGAATTCACACCGAATTCTTGCAGTTCTAAGTGCCCAGGGGCCCCTATTTATAGGCTGGGGGTGAGAATGGGCGTCAAGCAAAATAAGCATGTGAGCTGTCCGGACGGTGAACCAGGGTCGTCTGGACGGACAACTGTGCGACAGCATTTTCCAAAATTTTCACAGAGAAATCTTTCTTGTATAAGAACATCGTCCGGACGGGATGGCTCGATCGTCTGGACGGACGCACGTTTGCTGCAAGTAATTTCCATAACAGGCTTTGCGCGTCCGGACCAAGGGGCAGGAACGTCCGGACGGCTAAACTTCAACACGCAATTTCCATATCTGATGCGTGTGCGTCCGGACCATGAGGGGGAGACGTCCAGACGGTTGAAGTCGAATCGGCAGTTTCCATATACGATGCACCAACGTCCGGACCACTGCTGTCAATCGTCTAGACGGTCAAATTGTAACTGCGATTCTTGCCTTATTGAGATACGCGTCCGGACGGTATACCACATCGTCCGGACAGTTGATTGATCTTCCCTTTCTTGGAACTTGGAAAGAATTAGAGAACCGTTCGAGAACTGAGTAGCGTCCAGACGTGCTGCTGAAACGTCCGGACGGAAGCAAGCTGGCACAGAAGATTCTCGATACTGTGTAGGTGTCCGGACGGAAGGAGGACGTCGTCCGGACGGATGATGCTGGACTGTCTATGTCTGGACGGTATGGCACGTCATCCGGAAGGATGGAGCAGGAACAATAGGCGTCCGGACGGGATGACACATCGTCCGGACAGCTGACAGGGAACTTGAATTTCTTCTAACTTCACTCTGAACAGTAAAATCCCTGTTTGCAGCATCTTTACATATAAGTGATTTTGTCCAAACACAGAATAAGGCCAAAATACTAACATATGATAACTGATATATAATTTAACATGTTAGTAGAACAAAAATTCTGAGTTTAAACTTTATTTTTGTCATTCGACAGCCATACTTTTCCATCATTATCAGCTTAAACTTTAAATTAGAGCAAATACTACTATTAATGTAAGTCAATACGAGCTCAAAACAAGTTAGAAAACCTGCCCAATACTTGGCCTAGCTCAGTCCATGCTGTAAATTGGCATCAAACGATTTGGTTTCGTGCTTTCTTTTATCATACGACCGTCTTTAAAAAAGAGGACCCCACCTCCCGGCTAGAAGCGAATTGGAGTTGTTGGCGAGAAGCTATGGCACAACGGTATTTGTCAAGGCATTCTGATGGAGATCAAGGCACCGCTTTGAAGGATCTCGTTCAAGTACCAATTGGGCCGGTTACGAGAGCACGAGCAAAGAAGTTCAAGGATGTGCTCAACGGACTCATCCAAGAGTTATGGGCTCAAACAAATTCGGGGAGGCCCATTGAGCATGATCCACGTGGGCAACAAAGAATTTTCACCTTGATTCAAGTTCTAGAAGGATCCGGTCAAGGCTAAGAACTGCTGAGATTGTTCGTTAATTTAGAAGGATCGGATTGCAAGACTTATTTTCTTTACCTACCTAAGATCTTTATTTATTTTCTTTCCTTGCTAGGAATTGATTTGGACTTTATTTTCTTTCCTTACTAGGAATTGATTTGTTTACTTATTAGGATTAGAACTACTTTCTCCGCAAGTAATTTTCTTGTATAAATAGGTGTACCTACCATGTAATCGAGGAGACATTGATGATTCATAAAACTTGTGAGGTTTTATTCTCTTTGGTTCTTTGAAGAACTACTCGAACTTATCGGGATTTCCCGTGGCGTTCATCTCGACTTATCAAACGGAATTTCCACCACCGTTTGTGGCGTCTTCCTTATACCGAGGTTCTTGTTTGTCATAAACAACGGGTCGAGGTTTTTCCATTCGAATCTGTCCTTAGAAGGGTCTTGGGTTCCCTTTCGTTGTTGGGTCTCGTTATTCTTGACGGGGTTCACATCATTTGGTATCAGAGCTCAGTTTCTAGTTCAGGTTTGCATATCCCTTCACATCACTATTTTGAAATTTTATTTCATTATTCTTAAAAGCCAGTTGCTAATCATCAAAAAAAAAAATCGTGTCAAAATTCAGATTTGTGATTTTCGCTAATCTTTGCTTTAATTTTTCAGATTTGAAATTTTCAGATTTGAATTCCATTCTTAATTGATTACGCGAATCTTCGCTTTAATTTTTCAGATTTGAAATTTTCAGATTTGAATTCCATTCTTAATTGATTACGCGAATCTTTGCTTTAATTTTTCAGATTTGAAATTTTCAGATTTGAATTCCATTCTTAATTAATTACGCGAATCTTTGCTTTAATTTTCAGATCAATAATTTCAAGATTTGGATTTTCTTTCCATATTTGCAACTTCCATCTTTGAATTACATGTCGCTTTCAATTGTCCTTTGTATAGTTTCATGTGCTTGTTGAAATCTGATCAATCGTTTTTGGCAATTACAATTATTATTGCTGCTTGTGACTAGAAAAAAAAAAAAAAAAAAAAAAAAAAGTCGCGGACAAAAAAAAAAAAAGTCCAAAAAAAATAAAAAATAAAAAATTCATTATTCTGTGCTTCCAAAATTCCAAACTATCATATTCCTTCTATTTCTAATCTGAAAATTTCCATATTCCTTGTGTTCAAATCTGAAATTCCTTGAGTAGTTCTGGGTGAATTGTTGCTGGAAATTTTGAGTTGTTTGTTTAGTTTCAAAAGAACTAAGAGAGAATTATCGAGTGGAAAAAGGCAAGAGTGGTGAGAACATCAGAGGGTAAAAGCCATATTATTTTGAGTGAAACACGAGTGGAGAGTGATCCACCTTCTTGAGTGTAAGCACGTAAGGAGTGATTCGTGAGGATCTTTTTTTTCTTTCTAACCTTTGTTTTGCAGCAATCATGTCTCACGATAGTGGTAAGAGCATTGTTGAAGGTGATACAAAATTGGCCGATCCGAAAATGTTTATGGAGGCCATGATGAGTGAGATGAGGCGAGTGATGAAGATGGAGATGGAGCAGGTTCACGAACGGATAGATCAGATGGAGAATAGACGTGAGGAGCAACCACAAAACGGTCGTAATTTTCGTAGAAGGGAAAGAGTTCCACCGAGGGAGGAGGATGAAGAGCGTTATGGGTCTGGTTTTGATGAAGAAGAAGATCGGGGTTCCATTGTTAACAATAGGAGACCTGGAGGAAGATTTAGAGAAGCTAGGAATCGTGAAGATAACAACTTGGGTGGTATTAAGATGAAGATTCCGTCCTTTCAAGGTAGATCTGATCCTGAGGCATATCTTGAGTGGGAGAAGAAGATGGAGTTCGTGTTTGATTGTCACAACTACTACGAGACAAAGAAGGTAAAATTAGCTGTGATTGAATTTTCTGAATATGCTATTACTTGGTGGGATCAGCTTGTGATAAACAGGAGGCGGAATAGAGAACGCCCAATAGACACATGGGAGGAGATGAAAGTAGTGATGAGAAAACGGTTCGTTCCAAGTTACTACTACCGAGAGTTGTACAAAAGGCTACAAGGTCTTAGACAAGGGAGTCGAAACGTAGAGGATTACTACAAGGAGATGGAGATTGCTATGATCCTCGCTAATGTAGAGGAAGATCGGGAGGCTACAATGGCTAGATTTTTACTTGGCTTAAACCGGGAGATCCATGATAAGGTAGAGATTCAGCATTATGTGGAATTGGAAGATATGGTGCATATGGCTATCAAAGTGGAACAACAACTCAAGAGAGTGAGTGGGACACGTGCAGGCCATAACTCTAGTTCTACCTCTTGGAAATTGAGTCAAGCCAAGCCGCTGGACAAGTCACAAACGCCCAAACCCGAGCCCAAGTCCGTGACCACCAGCCACATTCCTCAAGGTAAAACCGAAGCCTCTACCTCTAGGAATCGTGATATTAAGTGTTTTAGATGTCAAGGCAGGGGCCACATAGCAAGTCAATGTCCAAACAAGCAAGCCATGGTGTTGCAAGCCAATGGAGAAATTGTGACCGATAATGAAGATTCCGACACCGACAACATGCCGCCATTGGAGGATGTTTCTGATGAGGAGTATTTAGCCCATGACGCATTGACATTGGTGGCGAGAAGAGCATTGAGCTTGCAAGCAAAAGGAGTTGATGAAGTACAGCGGGAGAACATCTTTCACACAAGGTGCTACGTTAAAGACAAGGTATGTAGTGTGATTATTGATGGTGGTAGTTGTACTAATGTTGCAAGCACAATTATGGTGGAGAAATTGGGATTGCTCATGATAAAACATCCTAGACCGTACAAGTTGCAATGGCTAAATGATAGTGGTGAGATAAGGGTGAACAAGCAAGTGTTAGTTGCATTTCGAATCGGTAAATATGAAGATGAAGTGTTGTGTGATGTAGTACCGATGCAGGCAGGACACTTATTGCTAGGGTGTCCATGGCAATTCGATAGGCAAGTGAAGCATGATGGCTTAACGAACAAGTACTCTTTTGTACTTAATCAACGATCAATCACTCTTGTACCATTGACACCGCAGCAAGTATACGAGGATCAAGTGAGATTACAAAAGGAGAGTGATCAAAAGAAAGAGAGTGAGCAAAAGAAAAAGAGTGAAAAACAGAGAGAGGCCGAGAAAAATGAGAGAGAGAAAGAAAATCAAAGTTCGGCCCTTGAGAGAAAATCAAAGAGAAAACAAAAGAATTTTTATGCAAAAGTGAGTGAGACCAAGCGGGCAATGTTTTCAAAACAGCCGATGATTGTACTTTTGTACAAAGAGGCACTTTTAAACAATAACGAACTTGACCTTGCTTTGCCTAGTTCTATTGTTTCTCTTTTGTAGGAGTACGAGGATGTCTTCCCCGAGGAAACACCACATGGGTTACCTCCAATCCGAGGGATTGAACATCAAATTGATTTAGTTCCCGGTGCAACCATCCCAAACCGACCAGCTTATAGGAGCAATCCCGAGGAGACAAAGGAGCTTCAACGGCAGGTAAGTGAATTGTTGGAGAAAGGTCACGTGAGGAAGAGCATGAGCCCATGTGCGGTTCCGGTCTTACTTGTACCTAAGAAGGATGGGACGTGGAGAATGTGCGTTGATTGCCGAGCCATCAACAACATAACGGTAAAGTATCGTCATCCTATCCCACGCTTAGATGATATGTTAGATGAGCTGCATGGTTCTTGCATATTTTCTAAGATTGATTTAAAAAGTGGTTATCATCAAATTAGGATAAAAGAAGGAGATGAATGGAAAACTGCCTTTAAAACAAAATATGGTTTGTATGAATGGATCTCCCGGTTTAAGCCAAGTAAAAATCTAGCCATTGTAGCCTCCCGATCTTCCTCTACATTAGCGCGGATCATAGCAATCTCCATCTCCTTGTAGTAATCCTCTACGCTTTGACTCCCTTGTCTAAGACCTTGTAGCCTTTTGTACAACTCTCGGTAGTAGTAATTTGGAACGAACCGTTTTCTCATCACTACTTTCATCTCCTCCCATGTGTCTATTGAGTGTTCTCTATTCCGCCTCCTGTTTATCACAAGCTGATCCCACCAAGTAATAGCATATTCAGAAAATTCAATCACAGCTAATTTTACCTTCTTTGTCTCGGAGTAGTTGTGACAATTAAACACGAACTCCATCTTCTTCTCCCATTCAAGATATGCTTCAGGATCAGATCTACCTTGAAAGGACGGAATCTTCATCTTAATACCACCCAAGTTGTTATCTTCACGATTCCTAGCTTCTCTAAATCTTCCTCCAGGTCTCCTATTGTTAACAATGGAACCCCGATCTTCTTCTTCATCAAAACCAGACCCATAACGCTCTTCATCCTCCTCCCTCGGTGGAACTCTTTCCCTTCTACGAAAATTACGACCGTTTTGTGGTTGCTCCTCACGTCTATTCTCCATCTGATCTATCCGTTCGTGAACCTACTCCATCTCCATCTTCATCACTCGCCTCATCTCACTCATCATGGCCTCCATAAACATTTTCGGATCGGCCAATTTTGTATCACTTTCGACAATGCTCTTACCACTATCGTGAGACATGATTGCTGCAAAACAAAGGTTAGAAAGAAAAAAAAAGATCCTCACGAATCACTCCCTTACGTGTTTACACTCAAGAAGGTGGATCACTCTCCACTCGTGTTTCACTCAAAATAATATGGCTTTTACCCTCTGATGTTCTCACCACTCTTGCCTTTTTCCACTCGATAATTCTCTCTTAGTTCTTTTGAAACTAAACAAACAACTCAAAATTTCCAGCAACAATTCACCCAGAACTACTCAAGGAATTTCAGATTTGAACACAAGGAATATGGAAATTTTCAGATTAGAAATAGAAGGAATATGACAGTTTGGAATTTTGGAAGCACAGAATAATGAATTTTTTTTTTTGTCCGCGACTTTTTTTTTTTTTTTTTTTTTTTTTTTTTTTTTTTCTAGTCACAAGCAGCAATAATAATTGTAATTGCCAAAAACGATTGATCAGATTTCAACAAGCACATGAAACTATACAAAGGACAATTGAAAGCGACATGTAATTCAAAGATGGAAGTTGCAGATATGGAAAGAAAATCCAAATCTTGAAATTATTGATCTGAAAATTAAAGCAAAGATTCGCGTAATCAATTAGGAATGGAATTCAAATCTGAAAATTTCAAATCTGAAAAATTAAAGCAAAGATTCGCGTAATCAATTAAGAATGGAATTCAAATCTGAAAATTTCAAATCTGAAAAATTAAAGCAAAGATTCGCGAAAATCACAAATCTGAATTTTGACACGATTTTTTTTTTTTTTTGATGATTAGCAACTGGCTTTTAAGAATAATGAAATAAAATTTCAAAATAGTGATGTGAAGGGATATGCAAACCTGAACTAGAAGCTGAGCTCTGATACCAAATGATGTGAACCCCGTCAAGAATAACGAGACCCAACAACGAAAGGGAACCCAAGACCGTTCTAAGGACAGATTCGAATGGAAAAACCTCGACCCGTTGTTTATGACAAACAAGAACCTCGGTATAAGGAAGACGCCACAAACGGTGGTGGAAATTCCGTTTGATAAGTCGAGATGAACGCCATGGGAAATCCCGATAAATTCGAGTAGTTCTTCAATGAACCAAAGAGAATAAAACCTCACAAGTTTTATGAATCATCAATGTCCCCCCTCGATTACATGGTAGGTACACCTATTTATACAAGAAAATTACTTGCGGAGAAAGTAGTTCTAATCCTAATAAGTAAACAAATCAATTCCTAGAAAGGAAAGAAAATAAAGTCCAAATCAATTCCTAGCAAGGAAAGAAAAATAAATAAAGATCTTAGGTAGGTAAAGAAAATAAGTCTTGCAATCCGATCCTTCTAAATTAACGAACAATCTCAGCAGTTCTTAGCCTTGACCGGATCCTTCTAGAACTTGAATCAAGGTGACAATTCTTTGTTGCCCACGTGGATCATGCTCAATGGGCCTCCCCGAATTTGCTTGAGCCCATAACTCTTGGATGAGTCCGTTGAGCACATCCTTGAACTTCTTTGCTCGTGCTCTCGTAACCGGCCCAATTGGTACTTGAACGAGATCCTTCAAAGCGGTGCCTTGATCTCCATCAGGCTGCCCCGGAGTGGTTTTTCTCTTAACCAAGTTTCCACTTCGTCAACAAAAATCCTTGTGTCATTTACTTTCCGCTGTGCCTTAATTTTTGTTGACACTTATGCACACACTTTACTTTTAGAAGTCATTTCAAATTTTCAATATTATTATGTTAACACATTATACACACACACGGTTAAAATAGTAGTCATCAAATTTTCAGCTTCTTCCTAGGTTTCGCTTATGAATATTAAGTTCATTAATTTTTCATATGTATTCCTTGAACTCAACTCATAATTATCTCTTGAAATGTTGTTATCATGCATAAGTTGATTATTCTTTTGATGGACTAAATTATTTGCCTAAGCATGAGCTTTTGTGGTACACTTCTCATTTGCTAATCTTTTGTGCACTTTAAAGCTTTTATTTGAGCTATGCTTGGCTGCAAGGGTGATGTTTATTAGTTAACCATATGAGGGAAGTCAACTAGCTTTTCGGTCAAATTGACTAACTCGCTAGTTGAACCTAGGACCTAAAAATTCCTGCATTCTTTCTGAAAATAAATATTGACTTCTAAAAGAACCAAGTGTGTGTTTGTGTGCAACAAAATATCTTAAATGCGGAATTAAAATAAGACAAGATATTTGTTGACGAAGCGGAAACTCTGTGAAGAGAATAACCACTCCGGGGCAGCCAAACCTAGGAACTCCACTATCCAAAAACAAAGCAAGTTACAAAGCACTCATACTCACAAAACCTATTGCATTAGTCATACCTTTAATTATAATACGAAGCCCATCGTGAATGCTTTCCAACAAAGTCTCCTACTTGAAGAAGTCTTTGATGGATTCCTTTACCTTAAGGCCGACCCCTAAGATAGACTTCAAATGAACTGTTGAGCACACACCAGCAACGGCTAGAGAGCTAGCAGATCTTCGATTCTCCCTAAACACCTTATCTAAGCACTGTGGAATTCGTTACAGAATTCATACAATTTACAAGCCTAGAGTCCTCTATTTACAGGCTTACAGAGATCCTAAATCTGGACAAATTCGGACTCTGGTTTTCGAGCGTCTGGATGGAAGATTGCCTCGTCTGGACGGTCTTCTGGGACCGCCTTCCTGAATAGCGCAATTCTTTCCATAATATGTATATGTCCGGACGACTTGGCCGAGCCTCCGGACGGTCTTTGCTATAACTCCTTTCCGTGTTCGAATGGAAAATCGGAATATTCTGAAGAGCTAGACAGCGTCTGGATGCCAATTCGTCCGGACGACTTGCAGAAACTTCCTACACAACGTCTATTACGGAAATCCAACTCCGTGTAGAAATTGGAAAGCTTGACCTATCGTCCGGACGATGTTGCTCTGACGTCCGGACGTCTTCAACTCAAACTGCTAGACACTGTAGGGCATCCAGACGCCTTCAAAGGCTCATCCGGACGATTGCACAGGAACCGGTTTTGCTTGAGCCCATAACTCTTGGATGAGTCCATTGAGCACATCCTAGAACTTCTTTGCTCGTGCTCTCGTAACCGGCCCAATTGGTACTTGAACGAGATCCTTCAAAGCGGTGCCTTGATCTCCATCATTCCCCTCCTCTTGAAAAGGATTTGCCCTCAAATCATCACCTACATCAAAAGGACTCAAATCAGTAACATTAAAAGTGGTACTGACATTGTACTCACCAGGTAAATCTAGCTTGTAAGCGTTGTCATTGATATGCTCGAGGACTTGAAAAGGGCCATCTCCTCTTGGGAGCAATTTGGAACGTCTTTTCACTGGGAATCTTTCTTTTCTCATATGCAGCCAAACCCAATCTCCGGGTTCAAAAACCAGGTTGCGACGTCCCTTGTTGGCTTGTGTGGCATATTGTTCCGTTCTTCGCTCAATGTTGAGTCTTGCTTTCTCATGAATCTGCTTCACAAAGTCAGCTTTCTTTTTGCCATCTAAATTAATGTGCTCCGTCAAAGGTAAAGGAGACAAATCCAATGGAGTTAAAGGATTAAACCCATACACAATTTCAAATGGCGAAAATTTGGTAGCAGAATGAACAGCTCTATTATATGCAAACTCAACATGTGGTAAACATTCTTCCCATGTTTTGATGTTCTTTCTAATGATTGCCCTTAATAGAGTAGACAAAGTCCTATTTACTACTTCAGTTTGACCATCAGTTTGTGGATGACAAGTAGTGGAAAACAATAGCTTAGTACCTAGCTTACACCACAAAGTCTTCCAAAAATAGCTCAAGAACTTAGCATCTCTATCCGAAACAATTGTCCTAGGCATGCCATGTAATCTCACAATCTCTCTAAAGAACAAATCAGCAACATGCGAAGCATCATCCGTTTTGTGACATGGAATAAAATGTGCCATTTTAGAAAATCTATCCACGACCACAAAAACTGAATCTCTTCCATGTTTAGTCCTAGGCAATCCTAACACAAAATCCATTGAAATATCAATCCAAGGCTCACTAGGAATTGGTAAAGGAGTATACAAACTGTTGGGCTGCACTTCGGATTTAGCTTGCCTACATGTGACACATCTACCACAAATCCGTTCGACATCTCGTTTCATGTGAGGCCAATAAAAGTGTTCCTGCAAAATAGCCATATTTCCCAGATAATTTTCAGAACACGGATGTATATACCACTTATATCTTAGTTTAATTAACAGTTCAAACATATCCCAATATATAAGTGAGAGTTAAGTTTTAAAAATCACAAGAATTTCCCAGCAGAAGGATATTTCAACAGACAACTTAACTCAAGCAATGCGTGTGTGTGTGAAGGCTTTCTCAATAGGGTATGAAGGTCATTGATATGACTTAAAACACCCAGATTTTCTAAACAAGAGAGAAAATCAATGTTAGATCAGTCAAAAGTCAAACCTTATATTACTAGGGCCTAGTCACCTTCATCTGATACACTCCCCCTAAGTTGCAGCACTTTTCTTTTTTCTATGTCCTTTAGTGAACGTCTATTTCCGCAATGTTACGATCACTAACTGTTTCTTTAGGGACAAGATCAAGAACAGATTTATAGCAGTGGATCTTTTTATCCATATTTATTTCGAATTGAATGCTTTTTATCACTTGGTGCTGCAACCTAGAAAGAATGCCAAAATTTATGGGTTCTAGGTTCAACTAGCAAGTTGGTCAATTTAACCATCTTGGCAGAGCAAAATCTCTCTCATAAAAAATCAGAAGTTAAAAGTCAGAAGAGAGAGATACAAATACCTTAAGGGAGCCTAGGAAAGTGCATATTTTGTATCGCAAGAGAAAAGCAACTACCTATTATTGATGCCAACTGGAAAACTTTGCAGATAAAAAACTCTCAGTTATATAAAGGCAAATGAATAAATGCATCAGAAACCGAGACATCAGTTAAACATACATAAGATATCTGAAAGTTATAAAGCAATATACCTCTGCATCCTTTAAACCCCCCCCCCCCCCCCCCCCCCCCCCTCCCTTATTTTTTTTTTAAAACAAAAACACACATGCTTTCAAAATAAAGAGAATAATGTTGATCAAGCATGTACCATAAACACAAACCTGACCTCAGGGAGAGAGGTTTGAGAACAAACATGATAGAAAAACAGCCGCTTGACGTGCTTTTACTATCCCTTATTTTATATCTGGCAGAATTTCCTCAAGACAACCCAAGAGGGAATATAGGGATAGAAAAAAATGGTTCCACAACAATATGAAAAGTATTAGATGGTCAAATGAAGTAACTATGCAAGTGTGCCAGATTTCTCCCCCTCGGGGAGTGAGTGTCCTCGTCCTTGTCCTGTCCTTCGTTTTTCAGCTGAAGTGCCAGAAATCTGACCAAATCTTGCATGAAAGAACTGGAAGGTGTTTCTTCACCAGAGATTTCCCTTTCTGTAGTTTTCTTGGGAATCCAAGTCTTTTTCGCCTGAGTAGGCTTCTGCAGCTGTTGATGCTTTGGAATTTGATTTATGGGTGGTGATTTAGGATGCTTTAGAGGAGGATACCTAGATCTGACATGACTGCTAACTCCATATTGTTGACACATGGGAGTTTTAGGAGACTGCCATTTTTTCTTCCTTTGAACTTGCCGATGTGGGCAGTTAGGTCTAATGTGCCCTGGCTCATCACAGTGATGGCATGTGAGAGGCTTTCTCCTGATAGGAAGCTTGGCAGGAGGTTGAGGGATGAAAGAAACTTCCGCTTCCATTTTAGCTTTTTCCCTTATCCACTTTTGGGGGTGGAGTATCGAGAATAACTGGCTTCACAAAAATGGTCTTGGAAGTAGAAGGAGTATCAGAAGTAGGAACATACCCGAGTCTGGTCTTGTCAGTTGAGCACTTCTGAATGGAGAGCATGTGAGTGAGCTTCTCGTCTGAGACTCTCTCTAGTTGTAACTGTGTCTCCAATAGAGTTTCTTCTAACTCATTGATCTTTATGAGCATACAGGTCTTTTCAGTTATGAGGTTGTTCAGCTCTAGTATCTGCTGCTTGTATTTCTCCCTCAGCTTTAGAAACTCTACATATTGAAGTTGATAGGCTGACTACATCTCTTCTTCTTCACTGTTCTCAGAGTAGTAGGACTGAGAATCCTTCTTATCTTCATATGGGGCCATGAAGGCCAAGAATTTTTCTTCCTCAAGAGATTCTTCTTCTTTCTCAGACTCATCGCTGAGAGTTGCATTAAAGGTTTTCCCTCTTTGTTTCTTCAGATTTGCACATTCAGTCCTGATGTGCCCAAAGCCTGAACATTCGAAGCACTGGGGACCCCTCGGATCTTTCTTTTCTGCTTCTTCTGTATCAGTTGTGTGAGGAGCCTTTCTTAATCTGTTAGAGAACTTCTTCTTGAATTTATTATTCTTCATAAAGCGCTCGAAGTTCTTGGCTAACATTGCCACTGCATCTTCATCAACATCCGAGTCTTCGTCAGATGAGACTACAGATTTCTTCTTGGATGCCTTAGATGTTTTGAGGGCAATTGTCTTTGCCTTTCTGATCGGAGGTAAGGAGTATTCGTATGTCTGAAGAGATCCTACTAGTTCTTCAATCTTCATCTCCTCCAGATCTTTGATTTCTTCTATTGTTGTCACTTTAATCCTGAAACTCTCAGGCAAAGAATCTTAGTATCTTTCGGATGAGTTTTTTATCCGAGATTTGCTTCCCAAGACTCACCATCGAGTTTCTTAGGTCGCTAATCTTAGTGAAGAACTCTCCGAATGTCTCATCTTCTAGCATCTTAATTTCTTCAAATTTAGAAATCAACAATTGAAGTTTGGCAGATTTTACTAGTTTTGTGCCTTCATATGTTGTTTCTAGAATTTGCCATGGATCTTTAGCAATTTCGCAATTTGAAATTCTTGCGAATTCAGATGGTGAAAGTGCTTGACATAGTGCATGGAGAGCTTTATCATTGGACAGCCTTGCGCTTGTTTGAACAACAGTAATTTCGTCTGTTTCTTCTGGTTTAATCCAACCAATTTCAACAATTTTCCAGACGTCAATACATTTTAAAAAGAAGCGCATTCGGGCTTTCCAATAACCATAGTTCGTTCCATCAAAGGACGGAACAGAATTAAGATTTTTAGACATAATAAAAAATAGAAGTCAAAAGGATACACTCAAGAAATAAATCTAAAAACAGAGTGTACCAAGCTCTGATACCACTTGAAAATAATTTATTGACTTCTTAAACAAACCAAGTGTGTGTTTGTGTGCAAACAAATATCTTAGATGCAGAATTGAAATGAGACAAGATATTTGTTATGAAGTGGAAACTCTATGAAGAGAAAAAAACCACTCCGGGGCAGCCAAACCCAGGAAATCCACGATCCAAAAACAAAGCTAGTTACAAGACACTCGTACTCACATAACCCTATGCAGTAGTCATACCTTTAACTCTGACGTGTAGCCCAACATGAAAGCTTTCCAACCAGATCTTCCACCTGAAGGGGTTTTTGATGGATTCCTTTACCCTAGGGCCAACACCTAAGATAGATTTCACACAAACAACGAACACACACCGGCAACGGCTTGACAGCTAGCAGATCTTTGATAATCCCTAAACACCCTCTCAAAGTACTATGGAATTCACCACCCAATTCTGTACAAAACACAGACCTAGAGCCCCCCTATTTATAGGCTTCAAGAGACCTTGAAAACTGCTGAAAATTGGACTCTGTCTGTCGATCGTCAGGACGGAAGTTTGCCCTATCCGGACGGGTTTCTGTGATATCCTTCAAAAACAACGCATATCTTATCCTTATCAGGTGTGCATCCGGACGGCTTGACCGAGCGTCCAGACGGTCTTCACTGAAATCCTTTCCGCATTCGAACATAATTCTGGAATTATCTGAATTACTGTATATCGTCCGGACGTGTTGCCGAGTCGTCCGGACGGCTTGCAGATAATGAACATTGTCTGGACGTGAGGCCAAGTCGTCTGGACGGAATACTAAAATGATGGAGATCAAGGCACCGCTTTGAAGGATCTCGTTCAAGTACCAATTGGGCCGGTTACGAGAGCACGAGCAAAGAAATTCAAGGATGTGCTCAACGGACTCATCCAAGAGTTATGGGCTCAAGCAAATTCGGGGAGGCCCATTGAGCATGATCCACCTGGGCAACAAAGAATTGTCACCTTGATTCAAGTTCTAGAAGGATCCGGTCAAGGCTAAGAACTGCTGAGATTGTTCGTTAATTTAGAAGGATCGGATTGCAAGGCTTATTTTCTTTACCTACCTAAGATCTTTATTTATTTTCTTTCCTTGCTAGGAATTGATTTGGACTTTATTTTCTTTCCTTGCTAGGAATTGATTTGTTTACTTATTAGGATTAGAACTACTTTCTCCGCAAGTAATTTTCTTGTATAAATAGGTGTACCTACCACGTAATCGAGGAGACATTGATGATTCATAAAACTTGTGAGGTTTTATTCTCTTTGGTTCTTTGAAGAACTACTCGAACTTATCGGGATTTCCCGTGGTGTTCATCTCGACTTATCAAACGGAATTTCCACCACCGTTTGTGGCGTCTTCATTATACCGAGGTTCTTGTTTGTCATAAACAACGGGTCGAGGTTTTTCCATTCGAATCTGTCCTTAGAACAGTCTTGGGTTCCCTTTCGTTGTTGGGTCTCGTTATTCTTGACGGGGTTTACATCATTTGGTATCAGAGCTCAGTTTCTAGTTCAGGTTTGCATATCCCTTCACATCACTATTTTGAAATTTTATTTCATTATTCTTAAAAGCCAGTTGCTAATCATCATAAAAAAAAAAAAAAAAAAAAAAAAAAAAAAAAAATCGTGTCAAAATTCAGATTTGTGATTTTCGCGAATCTTTGCTTTAATTTTTCAGATTTGAATTCCATTCTTAATTGATTACGCGAATCTTTGCTTTAATTTTTCAGATTTGAAATTTTTAGATTTGAATTCCATTCTTAATTGATTACGCGAATCTTTGCTTTAATTTTCAGATCAATAATTTCAAGATTTGGATTTTCTTTCCATATCTGCAACTTCCATCTTTGAATTACATGTTGCTTTCAATTGTCCTTTGTATAGTTTCATGTGCTTGTTGAAATCTGATCAATCGTTTTTGGCAATTACAATCATTATTGCTGCTTGTGACTAGAAAAAAAAAAAAAGAAAAAAAAAAATTCATTATTCTGTGCTTCCAAAATTCCAAACTGTCATATTCCTTCTATTTCTAATCTGAAAATTTCCATATTCCTTGTGTTCAAATCTGAAATTCCTTGAGTAGTTCTGGGTGAATTGTTGCTGGAAATTTTGAGTTGTTTGTTTAGTTTCAAAAGAACTAAGAGAGAATTATCGAGTGGAAAAAGGCAAGAGTGGTGAGAACATCAGAGGGTAAAAGCCATATTATTTTGAGTGAAACACGAGTGGAGAGTGATCCACCTTCTTGAGTGTAAACACATAAGGGAGTGATTCGTGAGGATCTTTTTTTCTTTCTAACCTTTGTTTTGCAGCAATCATGTCTCACGATAGTGGTAAGAGCATTGTCGAAGGTGATACAAAATTGGCCGATCCGAAAATGTTTATGGAGGCCATGATGAGTGAGATGAGGCGAGTGATGAAGATGGAGATGGAGCAGGTTCACGAACGGATAGATCAAATGGAGAATAGACGTGAGGAGCAACCACAAAACGATCGTAATTTTCGTAGAAGGGAAAGAGTTCCACCGAGGGAGGAGGATGAAGAGCGTTATGGGTCTGGTTTTGATGAAGAAGAAGATCGGGGTTCCATTGTTAACAATAGGAGACCTGAAGGAAGATTTAGAGAAGCTAGGAATCGTGATGATAACAACTTGGGTGGTATTAAGATAAAGATTCCGTCCTTTCAAGGTAGATCTGATCCTGAGGCATATCTTGAATGAGAGAAGAAGATGGAGTTCGTGTTTGATTGTCACAACTACTCCGAGACAAAGAAGGTAAAATTAGCTGTGATTGAATTTTCTGAATATGCTATTACTTGGTGGGATCAGCTTGTGATAAACAGGAGGCGGAATAGAGAACACCCAATAGACACATGGGAGGAGATGAAAGTAGTGATGAGAAAACGGTTCGTTCCAAGTTACTACTACCGAGAGTTGTACAAAAGGCTACAAGGTCTTAGACAAGGGAGTCAAAGCGTAGAGGATTACTACAAGGAGATGGAGATTGCTATGATCCGCGCTAATGTAGAGGAAGATCGGGAGGCTACAATGGCTAGATTTTTACTTGGCTTAAACCGGGAGATCCATGATAAGGTAGAGATGCAGCATTATGTGGAATTGGAAGATATGGTGCATATGGCTATCAAAGTGGAACAACAACTCAAGAGAGGGAGTGGGACAAGGGAGTCGAAGCGTAGAGGATTACTACAAGGAGATGGAGATTGCTATGATCCGCGCTAATGTAGAGGAAGATCGGGAGGCTACAATGGCTAGATTTTTACTTGGCTTAAACCGGGAGATCCATGATAAGGTAGAGATGCAGCATTATGTGGAATTGGAAGATATGGTGCATATGGCTATCAAAGTGGAACAACAACTCAAGAGAGGGAGTGGGACACGTGCAGGCCATAACTCTAGTTCTACCTCTTGGAAATTGAGTCAATCCAAGCCGCTGGACAAGTCACAAACGCCCAAACCCGAGCCCAAGTCCGTGACCACCAGCCACGTTCCTCAAGGTAAAACCGAAGCCTCTACCTTTAGGAATCGTGATATTAAGTGTTTTAGATGTCAAGGCAGGGCCACATAGCAAGTCAATGTCCAAACAAGCAAGCCATGGTGTTGCAAGCCAATGGAGAAATTGTGACCGATAATGAAGATTCCGACACCGACAACATGCCGCCATTGAAGGATGTTTCCGATGAGGAGTATTTAGCCCCTGACGCATTGACATTGGTGGCGAGAAGAGCATTGAGCTTGCAAGCAAAAGGAGTTGATGAAGTACAGCGGGAGAACATCTTTCACACAAGGTGCTACGTTAAAGACAAGGTATGTAGTGTGATTATTGATGGTGGTAGTTGTACTAATGTTGCAAGCACAATTACGATGGAGAAATTGGGATTTCCCACGATAAAGCACCCTAGACCGTACAAGTTGCAATGGCTAAATGATAGTGGTGAGATAAGGGTGAACAAGCAAGTGTTAGTTGCATTTCGAATCGGTAAATATGAAGATGAAGTGTTGTGTGATGTAGTACCGATGCAGGCGGGACACTTATTGCTAGGGCGTCCATGGCAATTCGATAGGCAAGTGAAGCATGATGGCTTTACGAACAAGTACTCTTTTGTACTTAATCAACGATCAATCACTCTTGTACCATTGACACCGCAGCAAGTATACGAGGATCAAGTGAGATTACAAAAGGAGAGTGATCAAAAGAAAGAGAGTGAGCAAAAGAAAAACAGTGAAAAACAGAGAGAGGCCGAGAAAAATGAGAGAGAGAAAGAAAATCAAAGTTTGGCCCTTGAGAGAAAATCAGAGAGAAAACAAAAGAATTTTTATGCAAAAGTGAGTGAGATCAAGCGGGCAATGTTTTCAAAACAGCCGATGATTGTACTTTTGTACAAAGAGGCACTTTTAAACAATAACGAACTTGACCTTGCTTTGCCTAGTTCTATTGTTTCTCTTTTGCAGGAGTACGAGGATGTCTTCCCCGAGGAAACACCACATGGGTTACCTCCAATCCGAGGGATTGAACATCAAATTGATTTAGTTCCCGGTGCAACCATCCCAAACTGACCAGCTTATAGGAGCAATCCCGAGGAGACAAAGGAGCTTCAACGGCAGGTAAGTGAATTGTTGGAGAAAGAGCACGTGAGGGAGAGCATGAGCCCATGTACGGTTCCGGTCTTACTTGTACCTAAAAAGGATGGGACGTGGCAAATGTGCGTTGATTACCGAGCCATCAACAACATAACGGTAAAGTATTGTCATCCTATCCCACGCTTAGATGATATGTTAGATGAGCTGCATGGTTCTTGCATATTTTCTAAGATTGATTTAAAAAGTGGTTATCATCAAATTAGGATAAAAGAAGGAAATGAATGGTTAGTTATGCCTTTTGGTTTGACTAATGCTCCGAGCACCTTTATGAGACTTATGAACCATGTTTTGCGTGCATTTATAGGCAGATTTGTTGTTGTCTATTTTGATGATATACTCATTTATAGCAAGAACATAGACGATCATGTAGTACATTTGAAATCCGTTTTAGATGTGCTAAGGAAAGAAAAGTTGTTTGCTAATTTAAAGAAGTGCACTTTTTACACCGATAAGCTTGTATTTTTGGGATTTGTTGTTAGTGCACAAGGTATACAGGTTGATGAGGAGAAGGTACGTGCAATCCAAGATTGGCCGAGCCCCACAAGTGTAGGTAATGTTCGTAGTTTTCATGGACTTACTAGTTTCTACTGGCGGTTCGTGAAGGACTTCAGTAGCTTAGCCGCACCGCTTACCGAAGTGATCAAGAAGAACGTTGGATTTCGGTGGGGAGAAGAACAAGAGAAAGCAAGACTCAACATTGAGCGAAGAACGGAACAATATGCCACACAAGCCAACAAGGGACGTCGCAACCTGGTTTTTGAACCCGGAGATTGGGTTTGGCTGCATATGAGAAAAGAAAGATTCCCGGTGAAAAGACGTTCCAAATTGCTCCCAAGAGGAGATGGCCCTTTCCAAGTCCTCGAGCGTATCAATGACAACGCTTACAAGCTAGATTTACCTGGTGAGTACAATGTAAGTACCACTTTTAATGTTATTGATTTTAGTCCTTTTGATGTAGGTGATGATTTGAGGGCAAATCCTTTTCAAGAGGAGGGGAATGATGGAGATCAAGGCACCGCTTTGAAGGATCTCGTTCAAGTACCAATTGGGCCGGTTACGAGAGCACGAGCAAAGAAGTTCAAGGATGTGCTCAACGGACTCATCCAAGAGTTATGGGCTCAAGCAAATTCGGGGAGGCCCATTGAGCATGATCCACGTGGGCAACAAAGAATTGTCACCGTGATTCAAGTTCTAGAAGGATCCGGTCAAGGCTAAGAACTGCTGAGATTGTTCGTTAATTTAGAAAGATCGGATTGCAAGACTTATTTTCTTTACCTACCTAAGATCTTTATTTATTTTCTTTCCTTGCTAGGAATTGATTTGTTTACTTATTAGGATTAGAACTACTTTCTCCGCAAGTAATTTTCTTGTATAAATAGGTGTACCTACCATGTAATCGAGGAGACATTGATGATTCATAAAACTTGTGAGGTTTTATTCTCTTTGGTTATTTGAAGAACTACTCGAACTTATTGGGATTTCCCGTGGCGTTCATCTCGACTTATCAAACGGAATTTCCACCACCGTTTGTGGTGTCTTCATTATACCGAGGTTCTTGTTTGTCATAAACAACGGGTCGAGGTTTTTCCATTCGAATCTGTCCTTAGAACGGTCTTGGGTTCCCTTTCGTTGTTGGGTCTCTTTATTCTTGACGGGGTTCACATCATAAAATCTCCCAATCAGTTTCAATTTCTGAGAACAGACTTCTTGTAGAATACTGATTGACCAAGCGTCTGGACGGTGTGGCTCTGACGTCCAGTCGTAGTCAATGTTTATCAGTAGGACACTACGTGGAGTCCGGACGCCTTCAAAGGCCCGTTAGGATGGTTGCACAGGAATCGGTTCAATTGACTTGATTTTTGCACAAGACTATTTGTGGATAACTTCTAGAAGCTTGTGAACAGTAGATGTCTGAATATATGAAGATTCCAATTTGGAAACCAACTATCCTGTTAAAATGCAACCATTACAAAAAATGTTTTTGTTTTAACCAGAATGTAGCCAGTAAAAATACTAACATACGCAGTTTCCATATCTGATGTACGCTCGTCCGAACCATGTTGACTGCTGACCGGACGTCTGGATTTTGAATGCGATACTTGCCTTATGGATAAGCGCGTCTAGATGAGAATCCACATCGTCCGGACGGTTGCAGCGATCTTCCCATATCTGTGTTTTGGAAAGAAATCATGTAGTTTGGTCGAACACTAAGAGTCGTTCAATCATGCTGCTGAAACATCCAAACGAATGCAAGCTGGAGCGGGTCGAAACTTCTCGACACACGGGAAGGTCCGAATGGGAAGTTCTAGTCGTCTAGACTAATGATACTTTGAACAGATGGGCATCCGGACGTCCGGACGGCTGACAGGGAACCAAATTTTCTGCCTTACAAACTATGCAGAATCTTCTGGAAGCACTTCTGAATAGCAGAATGCCTGTTAAAAAACATCTTTATAAAGAAGTGATTTTGTCCAATAGAATGTGGCCAATTACAAACTAACACAAAAAAAGTGGATGAAGCTCTGTAAGTTGACAGCTGGATTACCGCTATGCATGATGAGTTGCATCAGTTCACTCGGAATGATGTCTGGACTCTGGTTCCCAGACTGTTTGACCACAATATCATAGGCACAAAATGGATCCTCAAAAACAAATCAGACGAACATGGCACGGTGATCTGGAATAAGGCACATCTCGTTGCTCAGGGGTACACTCAAATTGAAAGGATAGACTTTGATGAAACCTTCGCTCCGATTGCCAGGTTAGAATCCATCAGAATTATTCTCTCCATTGCTTGCCATCTTGGATTCAAGCTTTATCAAATAGATGTAAAGAGTGCCTTTCTTAATGGCGTTCTTCAGGAAGAAGTATATATAGAACAGCCAAAAGGGTTTCAAGATCCTCATCATCCCCATCATGTCTACAAGCTAAAGAAAGCTCTGTATGGTCTTAAGCAGGCTCCTTGACCATATCATCAGAAATCAAGGTACACACAAGCTCATTGCTCAAATAGATGTTGATGATATCATATTTGGAGCTACTCTAGATTCCCTAGCCCATGAATTTTCTGAGGAGATGAAGCAAGAATTCGAGATGAGCATGATTGGTGAGTTAAACTACTTTCTAGGTTTTCAAGTCAAACGAACTTCTAAAGGTATTTTCATCTCTCAATCCAAGTATGCTAAGGATATGGTTAAACGTTTTGGCCTAGATGGGACGAGTCATGCTTGTACTCCCATGAGCACTAGTGTCAAGATAAGCACTTGTTAGTTTTAATATTGGCAACATTCTGGTTAACAAAAACATTTTATGTAACGATTGCTTTTTAGCAGGATTATCGGTTCTTTTCAGCGTCTTCAAGTAATATGGACAATGTCTCATCATACCTTGTGTATGGTCACAAGTTTCTAAGAAGATGTCCATGAAGATTCCATGCAATTTCCAAGTCAGAATAGTCGGTTCCTGTGTAACCCTCCGAACGGGCCTTTGAAGGTGTCCGGATGCCCCGCAGTGTCTAGAAGTTTCAGCGTTGAAGACGTCCAGATGTCAGAGCAACATTGTCCAGATGCTAGGTCAAGCCATTCAGAGTCCGAGTAGAAATTGGATTTCATGTTCAGACATGGATCGGGAAACAGCAACAGCAACCATCCGGACGGAAGAGCAACACCGTCTAAATGCTTTTCAGGTTTCCAGGAAGATTTATGTACACGTTTCAGTGTTTTTATCATAACTCTCTACTCGAGCATCGGATTGAGACAAATTGGTGTCGTTGGAAAGATAAGAAAAAATCCTACAACTTGAATGTCCGAATGGTGAATAGAAATGTCCAGACGGCCCACCGTCCAGATGGAAAGAGAGTAGCGTCCAGACGGCCGTCAGAAATTTGAGAAATTTCAAAAACGGAAACAGTTGACCGTCCAGACGCCACCCAGAGGACTTCAATTTTTAGTAGATTTAGGTTTTCTGAAGCCTATAAATAGAGGCCTCTAGGCATGTGTTTTGTATAGAATTCGGTATTGAATTCTCTTAGCTTTGAAAGGGTGTTTACGAAGAATTGAAGATCCGCTAGCTCTCAAGCCGTTGCCCGTGTGTGCTCTTTGTTCGTGTGAAGTCTATCTTAGGGGTTGGCTCTAAGGTAAAGGAATCCATCAAAAACCCCTTCAGGTAGGAGCTCTGGTTGGGAAGCGTTCACGATGGGTTTCGTGTTAGAGTTAAAGGTATGACTATTGCATAAGGGTATGTGAGTACAAGTGTCTTGTAACCAGCTTTGTTTTTGGATAGTGGAGTTTCTGGGTTTGGCTGCCCTAGAGTGATTTTTCTCTTCGTAGAGTTTCCACTTCGTAAAATATTTTGTTGCACACAAACACACACACTTGGTTAAATTAGAAGTCAATATTTATTTTTAGCACTGATCTTACAGGGAAACCAGTTGATCCAACTCTCTACAGAAGTATGATAGGCAGTCTCCTCTACCTCACGGCCAGCCAACCAGATATTGCCTTCAGTGTGGGAGTCTATGCTCAATTTCAAGCAAATCCTAAAGAATCTCACCTCACTACAATCAAGCGTATCATCAGGTATGTAAATGATACTCTTCTTTATAGCATCTGGTATTCCAGGGAAACAAGTCTTGTTGTTGCAGGTTACTCTGATGCAGACTGGGCTGGCAAATGCTAATGATAGAAAGAGCACCTCAGGAGGATGCTTTTATGTGGGAAATAATCTTGTGGCTTGGATGAGTAGGAAACAATATTCGATTTCCCTCTCCACTGCTGAGGCTGAGTATATTGCTACAGGAAGCTGCTGTACTCAATTGCTGTGGATGAAGAAGCTGCTCTGTGACTATGGATTCACTCAAGATACCAAGATTATTAACTGTGATAATACTAGTGCCATAAATATTTCCAAGAATCCTGTTCAGAACTCTCGTACCAACCACATTGACATCAAACATCACTTCTTACGTGATCTTGTGGAATCCCAGGTAGTATCTCTCTCTTTCATTCCCACTGATAACCAATTGGCTGACATTCTTACCAAACCTCTCGATGGTAGCAGGTTTGAGTTTCTTCGAAAAGCCATTGGTGTCTGTGACATGTCCTAGACATGTCTTTCCATGCTAAGGAATAGACTTCTTTGTGCTTCTTAAGTCTTGTCTTCAGAAAGCATGATGTTTTGTTTTTAATAATAATAATAATAATAATTAAAAATAAATAAATAAATTTGGGGAGTAAGGTAGTAGAGTTGTTCTTTTTAAAGTTTATTAGCTATCTCATGTCTCTTATTCTGCTTTATTGATTCATTGTGCTTTGACGAATTATGCTTACATGTGGCTGAGATCATAAGTCTGAAATATGCAAAGTTTTCCTGCTCACTCTTTATGCTAGATAGTTGCTTTCCTTTGGTGACGATTTTGTGCACTATCCAAGGCTCCCCTACGGTTCATCATTTTCTCTTTGACTTCTTGTTTTTGGAAATTCTGATGAAAGAGATATTTGTGTATGATGGTCAAATTGACCAACTCGCTAGTTGAACCAAGAACCTAAAAATTCTAGCATTCTCTCAAGGTTGTAGCACCAAGTGATAAAAAGCATTTAAAAAATCAGTAAATATGGATAATTAAAAAAGATTCACTGCTTATTGTGCTATAAATCTGTTCTTGAACTTGTCCCAAAAGAAATAGTCAATAACCAAATCATTGCGAAAATAGACGGTCACTAAATGATTAAGTAAAAGAAAAGTGTTGCATCTTATGGGGAGTGTATCAGATGGGGGTTGCTAGGCCCTAGCAAAATAAGGCTTGACTTTTGACTGATCTTCATCAATTTTCTCTCTTGATTAGAAAATTCAATTGCTTTAAGTTATATCAGTGAACTTCAAAACCTTACTGAGAAAGCCTTCACACACACACACGCATTACATAAGGAGCAAGATATTTTAATTATTCAGTTTGCAGGGAAATTTTTGCTTATCCAATTCTTGTCTCTCAACTCTATGTTTGTAAAATTCTGACTTGCTATTTGACTGATTTCTCAGGTTTAGATACATGCGTGCGCTGCTTTACTTGTGAAAGAACTAACCTTGTTTTCTTCTTCTCCCTTTTCAACAATATGTTTTCCTCATGGCTTTTTAACAGTTTTCTTTGGTCTTTATAGTAGTTTTTGGGATTGTTTTTCTTTACTCTATTTTATCCTTTGTCCTTTAGATAAAAATTAGGAGTATTTTTTAATTTGGACTGGGATTGTATTGTTAACCGGTCAAGTGATTTTTGTCCCATAATGGCCAAAGGGGGAGTTCGTTAGTTTGTGATTGGCTGCATTCTATTGGACAAAATCACTTCTTTGTAATGATGCTTTTAAACAGGGTTCCGCTATTCAGAGTGCTTCCAGAAGATTCTGCACAATCTACAAGTCAGAAAAATCGGATCCCCTGCAGGCGCCGAACGACGTGATATACTGTTCGGACGCCTAACTGTTCAAAGCATCATCTGTCCAGACGACGAGAACTTTCCGTCTAGACCTTCCTCTATGTCGAGAAGCATCGAACTGCTCCAGCTTGCATCCGTCCGGACGTTTCAGCAGCACGTACGGACGACACTCAGTGTTCGACCAGTTATGGGATTTCCTTCGAAAACACAGATATGGGAAGATCGCTGCAACCGTCCAAACGATGTGGATTCCCGTCTGGACGCGCTTATCCATAAGGCAAGTCGCACATTCAAAATCCAGATGTTCGGACAACCATTCCATTGGTCCGGACGCGCAAAGCCTCAATATAGAAATTGTGTGCAGCTGAAGTACGACCGTCCGGACGACAGGGCAATACGGTCCAAACACGGCTCAAATCAGGAAAGAATTTTAGCGAAATTTTGGAAAGCCGATTGCACAGTTGTCCGTTCAGACGCTCTATGACTACCGTCTAGACGGCGCCTAGGTTTTATCAAGCTAGACGCTCAGTTGAACTTGCAACCTATAAATAGAGGTCCTTAGGCTTGAGAACAGCAAGAATTCGTTATTGAATTCTGTTAGTATTTTGGCCTTATTCTGTGTTTGGACAAAATCACTTATGTGTAATGATGCGGTAAACAGAGATTCCACTTTTAGAGTAATGTCAGAAGATTCTGCCTGCAAGTCAGAAGAATTTCAAGTTTCCTGTCAGCCGTCCGGACGATGTGTCATCCTGTCCGGACGCCCATCTGTCTACTGTTCCATCTGTCCGGACGACGTGTCATTCCATCCGGACATCAGACAGACAAGCATCATCTGTCCGGACGACGTGTTTCTTCCGTCCGGACACCTACATTGTATCGAGAAGCTTCTGTGCCAGCTTGCTCCGTCCGAACGTTTCAGTAGCACGTCCGAACGCCTATCAATTCTCGAACGGTTCACTGATTCTTTCCAAGTTTCAAGAAAGGGAAGATCAATCAACCGTCCAGATGATGTGGTATCCCGTCCAAACGCGTATCTCCGTAAGGCAAGAATCGCAGCTCAAAATGAACCGTACGGACATCTGACAGCTGTGGTCCGGACGCTGGTGCATCGTATATGGTAACTGTCGATTCGACTTCAACCGTCCGGACGTCTCCCCCTCATGGTCCGGACGCACGCGCATCAGATATGGAAATTGCGTGTTGAAGTTTAGTCGTCCGGACGCTCCTGCCCCATGGTCCGGACGCGCGAAGCCTGTTATGGAAATTACTTGCAGCGGACGTGCGTCCGTCCGGACGATAGAGCCATCCCGTCCGGACGATATTCTTATACAGGAAAGATTTCTCTGCAAAAATTTCGGAAAATCCTATTGCACAGTTGTCCGTCCAGACGACCATGGTTCATCGTTCGGACGGCTCCCAGGCATATTTTGCCTGACGCCCATTCTGACCCCCAGCCTATAAATAGGGGCCCCTGGGCACTTAGAGCTGCAAGAATTCGGTGTGAATTCCATTAGAGCTCAGAGACGTGATATCTCCTCTGAAGCCATTTTTCAAGTGTGCTGTGCTGTAAACCGAAGTCTATCTTAGAGGTCGGCTCTAAGGTAAGGAGTTCCATTGAAGACCCCTTTAGGTAGGTGAACCTGGTTGGGAAGCGTTCGTGTTGGGTTACACGTCAGAGATCAAGGTACGACCACTGCATCGGTACATGTGAGTGTTACTGTCTTGTATCTAGCTTTGTCTTCTGAATAGTGGAATTCCTGGGTTTGGCTGCCCCGAAGTGGTTTCTCTTAACAGAGTTTCCACTTCGTCAACAAAAATCTTTGTGTCATTTACTTTCCACTTTGCTTTAATTTTTGTTGACACTTGTTGCACACATTTTACTTTTAGAAGTCATTTCAATTTTTCAATTGGTATCAGAGCTTGGTACACTTTGAGAAAATTAAATTTCTTGAGTGTTTTTGACTTCTACTATGTCTATATTGAGTATGGATAAAATTGCTTCTATTTCACATGATATGTCTGTTCATAAGACCATGTTCATTAAACCTATCATGTCTCATACTCAATCTACTTGTAAGGGTAAAGGGGATAATCAATCTATACCTACTTGTCATCACTATGGTATTGTTGCTCATATTCGTCCAAACTGTTTCCAAATTAGGTCACAAAAACCTTGGAAGAAAACCCTTATCTATAGGAAAGATGAACTAGGTTTTAAAGAACAAGTTGAAGTATTAACTGATCAAGTGAAACTCATTAGTGAGAAGTTAGCATACCTCACCCCTAATGAGCAAAAATCTGTCCTGGTTAATAAACAAAAACTTCCAAACAAGTCTGGGTCAAAAAGGAAGATAATCTGTGTTTAGTTTCTCATACTGCACTAAAAATTCTTGATACTTGTTTGTGGTATTTGGATAGTGGTTGCTCTAAACACATGACAGGTGATAAGACTTTGCTAAAAGAAGTTCAGATGGGCAAAGGTGGGCGAATCACCTATGGAGATGGGAGTCAATCTAGAGTCATTGGTAAAGGGATCATTGACATTCCGGGCCTCAAAACATCTCAAGAAGCTCTGTATGTAGAAGGACTCAAGGAAAATCTCCTCAGCATCAGCCAGTTTTGTGATAATGACTTGGTGGTGCAATTCTCCAAGAAGGAATACAATATATTTGACAGCAGTGGCAGATGGCTCATGGGAGGAGAAAGAACTGCTGACAACTGTTACGGCCTTCCTAGTCTGGCTGCAGATCCTCAGATTTTCTGCAATAAAGTAACCATAGATGACAGTGAGCTATGGCACCAGAGGTTAGGGCATCTCAATTTCTCCGATATGTTGAAAATTGCAAGCAAAGATGTTGTTAAAGGCCTGCCCAAAATGGAGAAGACTGGAGAAGGAATCTGTGGTCCCTGTCAACTAGGAAAACAAACTCGAGCAGCCCATAAGAAGACCTCAGGTATTCTAACTTCCAAAAATTTGGAATTACTGCACATGGATCTCATGGGTCCCACTAGAACTACTAGTCTAGGTGGAAAAAGATATATTCTGGTTATTGTTGATGACTTCTCTCGATATACATGGGCTATTCCTATTCGGAAAAAATCTGATGCCTTTGATATAGCTCAACAATTGTTCAAGAAAATTCAGATTGAGCTAAATTGCTAGATTGTGAGAATCCGCGGTGACCATGGAAGAGAGTTTGAAAATTCCAAGTTCGAAGAATTCTGCCACTCATACGGAATCAAGCATGAATTTTCCTCTCCTATCACTCCTCAGCAGAATGGAGTTGTTGAAAGGAAGAACAAGGTGATTCAGGAGATGGCTCGTGTGATGATCCACTCAAAGAATCTTGCTCAACACTTCTGGGGAGAAGCTGTAAACACTGCCTGTCATATCATCAACAGGGTCTACCTTAGGCCTGAAACAAACAAGACTCCCTATGAAATTTGGTGAGGTAAGAAACCCACAGTGAAGTATTTTAAAACTTTGGGAGTAAATGTTATATACTTCGTGACAGGGAAAATCTGGGGAAATTTGATACCAAGAGTGATGAAGGCATCTTCTTGGGATATTCCACAAACAGTCGGGCTTACCGGGTCTTCAATAAAAGAACAGAGACTGTGATGGAATCAATAAATGTGATTGTTGATGATGAAGAAGTTCAGAGATCTATCAGCGGGGAAGAAAAACAGATTGATTCAATTGATTCTTCAGCAGCTCCAACTGATATTATTAAGCCCTCTTCAAAAGAATCTCCAGATGAATCCTCTCCTACCACTTCGGGTTCCACTCCCATTACTTCCGAAGATGAGGATATTCCTGCTAATCCTCCTAGGCAATCACGAGTGAGGCACAATCATCCTCCTCAGTAGCTTCTTGGGAATTTAGATGAAGGGCGCAGATTGAGAAGCAGAGTCATTCAGCCTGCCAATGAAGTAGCTAATCAAGTCTCCTACAGCTGCTATCTTACTCAGACAGAGCCCAAGAAAGTAGATGAAGCCCTACAAGATGAAGGATGGGTATCTGCAATGCATGATGAGCTCCATCAGTTTACCAGAAATGATGTCTGGACCTTGGTTCCCCATCCTGCAGAACAGAATATCATAGGAACCAAGTGGATCTTCAAAAATAAAACTGATGAGCATGGTACTGTGGTTAGAAATAAGGCCCGTCTTGTTGCACAGGGATATACTCAGATAGAGGGAGTTTATTTTGATGAAACGTTTGCCCCAATCGCCAGGTTAGAATCCATTCGAATTCTTCTTTCTGTTGCCTGTCACCTTGATTTCAAGTTATACCAGATGGATGTAAAGAGTGCATTTCTGAACGGTGTTCTTCAAGAAGAAGTCTATGTAGAACAGCCGAAGGGTTTTCAAGATCCTCATCATCCTCATCATGTGTACAAGCTGAAGAAGGCTCTCTATGGGCTTAAGTAGGCGCCTCGAGCATGGTATAAGCGTCTCACTACTTATCTCGTAAGCAAAGGTTTTGCAAGGGGACAAGCTGATCGAACCTTGTTCATCAGAAATCAAGGTACTCATAAACTGATTGCTCAAATATATGTTGATGACATCATTTTTGGAGCTACTTTAGACTCTCTTGCACATGAGTTCTCTGAAGAAATGAAGCAGGAGTTTGAAATGAGCATGATTGGTGAGCTGAACTACTTTCTTGGCCTTCAAGTCAAGAAACTGCTGAGAGCATCTTCATCTCTCAATCTAAGTATGCAGGAAAATTAGTTGACCCATCCCTTTACAGGAGCATGATAGGGAGCCTCCTGTATCTTACAGCCAGCCGACCAGACATTGCCTTCAGTGTAGGAGTTTGTGCTCGCTTTCAAGCCAATCCTAAGGAATCTCACCTCACTGCAGTAAAGCGTAACATCAGGTATGTAAATGATACCCTTTCCTATGGCATTTGGTATTCTAGAGAAACAAATCTTGTTGTTGCAGGATACTCTGATGCAGATTGGGCTGGAAATGCTGATGATCGAAAGAGCACCTCATGAGGATGTTTCTATGTGGGGAACAATCTTGTAGCTTGGATGAGCAAGAAACAAGCCTCCATATCTCTCTCCACTGCTGAGGCTGAGTATATTGCTGCGGGTAGCTACTGTACCCAATTACTGTGGATGAAGACATTGCTAGGGGACTACGGATTCTCTCAAGATACTATGATTATCAATTGTGATAATACTAGTGCTATCAATATTTCCATGAACCCCGTTCAGCATTCTCAGACCAAGCACATCGACATCAGGCATCACTTCTTACGAGATCTTGTGGAATCCGAGGTAGTATCACTCTCATTCATCCCCACTGAAAATCAATTGGCTGACATTCTTACCGAACCTCTAGATGGTAGCAGGTTTGAGTCTCTTCGGAAAGCCATTGGTGTTTGTGCCATGTCCTAGACATAATGTTTCCATGCTAGGATGAACTCTTTGTCCTCTGATAGCATGATGTTGTATTAAAAAAACAAAAACAAAAAAAAAAAAAAACAAAAAAACAAAATAAGGGGGGGGGGGGGGGGGGGGGAGTCTTCGTAGCAGGTTAAGTCTTTCACAAGGTATGTCAGCTATTTTGTGTATTCTCTCTGTTTTACTAATTTGTTGAGCATTGATATATTATGCTTACATGTGGGTGAAAACATTAGTCTGACATGTACAAAAGTGTTTCCTGCTCATTATTTTGGTTAATAGTAGCTTGTCTCATGTGATGACCTCGTGCACTTTCCTAGACTCCCCAGAGGTACGCATTTTTTCCTTCTCTGACTCTTTACTCCTAGAATCTTTGGATAAGAGAAGAGGTTTTTTGCTTGGATGGCCAAATTGACCACTGGCTAGTTGAACCTAGCACCTATAAATTTTTGCACTCCTTACAGTTTGCAGTATCATAAGTTACAAGCAGTAATTCATAAAAAGTTTTGTGCTTTAAATTTTTTAATCACTGCTTATGTGCTTAAATTTACCTTGCCCTCTATGAGCAAGTAAAAATTTTACCTTGTCCTATATGGTACAAGTAAAACAGAATATGTGTTGTATCTTAGGGGGAGTGTATCAGATGAGGGTGTCTAGGCCCTAGCAAATTATAAGGTTTGGCTTTTGGCTTATCTGTCTCTGATTTTCCCTCTTGTCTAGGAAATCTAGTGGTTTCTTGTCATTTTTGTAAAATGCAAACCTTATGGATAAGAGTCTTCACACACACACGCTTTACATGAGTTGAGCAGGCTATCTTCATTATTTTGACAGGGTAACTTTTGTCTGTGTTATACTTGTCTATCACATCCATGCTCTCATAATATTGACCTACTCTATGACTAGTTTTTCAGATAGAAATACCTGCGTGTGCTACTTTCCATGTGAAGGCCCTAACTTTGCTGATTTCTCTCTCTTCAGAAGGTTTCGTCAGTTTTTTTGTTCAGTCTTTGTTTTTGATAAACTGTTGAACTTATATTTCTCTGTTTCCCGGGTCCTTCTGAGACCGTTAGGGGGAGTAATTTTTATTTTCAGTTGGTTGTTTTATTACTCTGTTTACCCTTTGTCCCTTTGTATTTCCAAACCGGTCAAGTGATTTTTGTCCCAGAATGGCCAAAGGGGGAGTTTGTTAGTATTTTGGCCTTATTCTGTGTTTGGACAAAATCACTTATGTGTAACGATGCAGTAAACAGGGATTCCACTTTCAGAGTAATGTTAGAAGATTCTGCCTGCAAGTCAGAATAATTTCAAGTTCCCTGTCAGCCGTCCGGACGATGTGTCATCCGGTCCGAACGCCCATCTGTCTACTGTTCCATCCGTCCGGACGACGTGTCATTCCGTCCGGACATCAGACAGACAAGCATCATCTGTTCGGACTACGTGTTTCTTCCGTCTGGACACTTACATCGTATCGAGAAGCTTCTGTGCCAGCTTGCTCCATCCGGACGTTTCAGCAGCATGTCCGGACGCCTATTAGTTCTCAAACGGTTCACTGATTCTTTCCAAGTTTCAAGAAAGGGAAGATCAATCAACCGTCCGGACATTTTGGTATTCCGTCTGGACGCGTATCTCCGTAAGGCAAGAATCGCAGTTCAAAATGAACCGTCCGGACATCTGACAGCTGTGGTCCGGACGCTGGTGCATCGTATATGGTAACTACCGATTCGACTTCAACCGTCCGGACGTCTCCCCCTCATGGTCCGGACGCACGCGCATCAGATATGGAAATTGCGTGTTGAAGTTTAGTTGTCCGGATGCTCTTGCCCCATTGTCCTGACGCGCGAAGCCTGTTATGGAAATTACTTGCAGCGGACGTGCGTCCGTCCGGACGATCGAGCCATCCCGTCCGGACGATGTTCTTATACAGGAAAGATTTCTCCGCAAAAATTTTGGAAAATCCTGTCGCACAGTTGTCCGTCCGGACGGCCATGGTTCACCGTCCGGACGGCTCCCAGGCATATTTTGCCTGACGCCCATTCTGACCCCCAACCTATAAATAAGGGCCCCTGGGCACTTAGAGCTGCAAGAATTCGGTGTGAATTCCATTAGAGCTCAGAGACGTGATATCTCCTCTGAAGCCGTTTTTCAAGTGTGCTGTGCTGTAAACCGAAGTCTATCTTAGAGGTCAGCTCTAAGGTAAGGAGTTCCATTGAAGACCCCTTCAGGTAGGTGAACCTGATTGGGAAGCGTTCGTGTTGGGTTACACGTCAGAGATCAAGGTACGACCACTGCATCGGTACATGTGAGTGTTACTGTCTTGTATCTAGCTTTGTCTTCTAAATAGTAGAATTCCTGGGTTTGGCTGCCCTGGAGTGGTTTTTCTCTTAACTGGCTGTGCTTTAATTTTTGTTGACACTTGTTGCACACACTTTACTTTTAGAAGTCATTTCAATTTTTCAAATTCCTTAGTGCTTAAAGAGTTATATTGTAAGGTTATTGTGTTGAGTTAGTCTCTCTAAAGCCATTGTTGTGTGTGCTGTTGCTACGCTGATCTGAAGTCTATCTTAGGGGTTGGCCCTAAGGTAAAGGATTCCATTGAAGACCCCTTCAGGTAGGAGACCTAGTTGGGAGGCGTTCATGTTAGGTTACATGTTAGAGTGCAAGGTACGACCACTGCATCAGGGGTATGTGAGTGCTACTACTTTGTAACTAGTCTTGTCTTCTGAATAGTGGATATCCTTGGTTTGGCTGCCCCAGAGTGGTTTTTCTCATATTGAGTTTTCACTTCGTTAATAAAATTCTTGTGTCTTTTAAATTCCGCATTGATATTATTTTGTTAACACTTTGTGCACACACACACTTGCTTTATATTAGAAATCATTTTAATTTTTCATCTACCTAAATAAATAGGCAAATACTTGTCAATAAATAAAATGTCTTAAATTAGAATTTAAGATTGAATAAAATAGACAAGTCTAGAATGGACGTTCGATCCACAAGACTCAAACGGCTTAATATTGTAGGGAACAATATTCACTTCCAACTATTAATAAAATACATGGCTTTAAATATGACATTTTAATCCCCAATAAATAATAAGGAATATATGAATATTTATGAAAATAAATATTACTTAGTCTTATTATTTATAAACCTTGATTTTATAAATAAAGAATAATATTATTAGACTGTAATAATATTACAGGATTATTAAATAAATAGACTGAATTATCCAGTGGACTTGATAATATTAATGGATAATATTATTATGTAATATTTACTATGGTTAATATTATTGTGTAAAATATATATTTAGTATATATTTATGATGTTATAATATTATTGAGATAATAATATTAACAATGAAATGATCTAGACTCAAAACAGACTTATATTACACCCTAATAAGTTAGATTAAAAAGGTGAAGATCCAATGTAAAAATATTCACAAATATCTATGGTAAAAATGTAAACAATAAGTTTTGAATAAATATCTACAAATTAACTCAGGTTAATCTAACTGAGATAACAACTAACCATGGATTGCAAAATATCAGTAGATATTTTACTAAACTTAATGACTAAGCTTTAGTGAAATAATATCCTAATTCTATTATAATATACAATCTCTCTCTTTAGTAATTATCTACCCGGTTCCTTCTTCTTTATTCTTTTTCTTTTTCTTCTTCCTTCTTTCTTTTTTCTTCTTCTATGTTCTTCTTTTCTCCCCCGAATACACAGACCGAGTGAGAGGGAGATGAGATCAGATAGATGAGAGAGATCAAGAGGGAGTAAGATGGAGAGAGAGAGAAAAAGAGAGAGAGATCACTCGGGAGAGATCCGGCGAAATAGAGAGAGATGGATACCTTGAAACCGAGAAGAGGCGGAGCCGTTCTTCGGCGTGTAGGGTACGATTTCAGGCCGATCTTCCGGTGGGTTGACTCCGGTGGTGCCTAGGATGCGATTTTCGGTGAAACCTGAAGGAAACCCGTGACCCAGGGACCCATTGACCCGTGAAACCAAATCCTCCAGGAACAATTTTTCAACGAGTTTTTCGGTGAGATCAGAGACGATTTCCGGTGGATTTTCTAGGAAAAATCCTCTAGGGTAAATAACTCTTGAAAATTAGTTTGATTTATTGGTTGATTTTATTATTTGGTGTTTTGGGTTTTCACTCAGCCATCTATGTTTGGGTATTTTGAGATTAATTGATCTGAGTTGAATTTATGTATTATGGCTATGAAATTGTTGATGGGTATTCTGATCTAGGGTAGAATCCGTGCGTTTCGGAGCTTCGATTGTCCTCTGTTTCGGTCAGCCGTGTGTGTGTGTGTGTTGGCTAGGCTATGCTTGGGTTGATAATTTTGGATATTGTATTCTTCCCTGTTGGTGGCTGTGTTCCCAATTTTGGTGTTAGTTGTGTACCCGGTTGTGTTTCCTATTTTAGTAGTATCCCTGTTTCGGTTGTTCTGGAATTGGGTGGATTCAATTGATTGTGTGTACTGTTATGGGTATTTTGTGGGTGCAACCGGTGGTGGTTGTTTGTAGTATAAGTACTGGGTTGTTGATCGGTTGATAGTGCTTGGATGATTGAGTATATACCAGCTAATCATGTGTGTGTGATGTTGGGTGCTTGATGATTCAAATGAGGTGTTTTGTGTATGGATTCTTGTTGGATCCGATGGAGTGTATATTAGGGTAATTCGGTTAAAGCATGAAAACTCCTGTTCCGATTGTGTAATTCCCTGTTGCTCGAATTTGAGTATGTTGGTTTGATTGGTCTATATTTTGAAAATTGGGTATTTATCATGGTTTCAGATTTTGATTGTAAGCTTTGTTGTTGGAGTTTGAGTTGTGGGTTAGCCGTGGATGGACTGATTCGGGGTTGTTTGTGTTTAGCATGATAATCCTCTGTTTAGCAATGTGATCTTTGTAATTTTGGATATGATTTCAGTGATTGTAAATTAAGCTGCAAAATTTGTAGTACTATTTTGTATCGAATGATTAACTATAAGTTAACATGTTTTAAACGGATGTTTTATTAGTTTATTTGGTATTTAGATTAGTTAGACTTTTAAAATTGGCGGTGTGATATTAATATCTTGCTAGGAATATGCATAGGATTCTTGTTGGCTGATTTATCCTTGCTTCAGAAATTGGGTTCGGGGTTTTGGATTGTACTCAAATGCTGATTGAAACCTAGATTGAATATTATTTTGATAAGTTATGTGATTTGTAGAAAATGTTATTTATGTAGTGTTTTTGTCCTAAGGATATTAATAATTTGATTAATGATGACTTTGTGATATTAGTTAAAGCATGTTTAAACATGTAGAATCCCTTAAACTCATAATGATAGATGTAAATGATTTTCCAATTAAAGAGATAATTGTTTCTATGTGTGATTAGGGTTCATGTTTAGGCATGAGTTTCTAAAAGTAATATTATTGACCTTCTATGCACATATATATGTATTTGATGCAGACGACGAGCTGAGACTGCACAAAAGGGTTGTAAGTATAAATTACTTACTGAGGGTAATACTAGATTTCAATAGTGTTGTGTTTATGTTTTATTTTAATTGGATGTATGTGAATGATTATTGCATACTGAAATAATAAATCTATTAATATTGGGAAAGAACGGCTCCCAAAGGTTCATGATAGAGATTTGCATGAACCGAAAACCATAATAATCATATTGTTTGGAACGGCATGCAAAGTACTAGAGGAGGGAGGTCTCCGATAGTACGAGAATATGTTAATAAAAAGTAATGTTGGGGGGAACGTGCCCCGAGGATAGCCGCTAAACAGAGAACGATCCATGCGAGAGTTGAGTAAAATAATTATATTGAACTGTTTAAGACTCTGCATATAAAACTGTCATCTCATAATTATGTTATCTCTGTCCTTAAATAACGCATAATACATGATATTATTGAATGACAGTTAGCTCACTTATTTAACTATGGGGTTGTGGTAAAAACCACCATCTCATAGATGATTGCGCAGGTTCTGAACATTATGGATTGGATTAACTGTTAGCTTAAGAGATCTAATTCTAATGTAGTTAGGTTGTAGTGCTTTGTACTTATCAATATTTGTACTATTTTGTATGTAACATGTTTAGGAATTTACTTGTATTTAGTAAATTTCCATGTATGCTTTTGTGTCATATGTGATACAGGTTTTCTTTGTAATTAGTGTAAAGGACATTAATGGACTTTTAATAAATGTCTAGAGGAATTTCGGTCAGCTCAATGTATTGTGTTATAATTGTCACGTCTTTATGTAAAAATTATATTCCGCTGCTATTTTATAACTTTGATGACGTTGTAACATCACGTGTAAAATCGAAATTTTCACTTACGCCTTTTTGTAAAAGGCGGGTCATTACAAAAGTATTAGTTATAACTAATATTGACTAAAATTATATACATGCAGAAAATAAATAAAGGAAGAAAGAAAAAACCAAAATCCATCTTGAACTAGCCTTTGATTATTTCCCAAAGCTTGTGTGTTTTCTTTTCAAAGGTTAGAGACCTATTTATAGGGATTAGAGAAACTCTAGAAGCCCTAAAAATCCTAGAACAATTGTAAATAGGTCTCCTTGTCTAAATAGAATAAGTACAAGTTTTTTTTCCTTTTTTGAAATTTCAATCAAAGTAGGAAAATGATTTCAAATTCGTATAGATTTGCTGTACTTTATTACGGGGCGATTTTGGCATAGTAAACATCAAAAATAGGAAAAATCTATTTATGATATATTTGTTTCATTTTTTATTAGCTTTCCAACGCTACCAATTTTGTTGTAATCCAATACTTTATCAAAAAGTTATGATTAAATTACCGAGACATGCTCATTTTAGATTCTTTTCAAAAATAACGAATTTTTGCTAACTTCTCTTTTCTTAAATTCAAAATTGATTCAGAGTTGAATCTTTCCAAAAGTGAGTTTGCCGACTTCGTTATAATCTTGGAATTTGATGAATTTTCTTCCAAAACCTGTAAAATACAAGAAAACATAAAAACAACACAAAATATCAAACTATAACAAAACCAAGAGCTTAACATATATAAATTAAGGGGTTTGAATGTGTATCATTCAGCACTTATCACCAGTTTGGGTTGGACTACTCTTTAGCTTAATTTGAATAGGCATCTTATCCCATATCATGTGGGATAAGATCATCCCGGAAAATCCGGGATAGAGTCCCTTCGGCATCTTCTCAGCTGGTTATGGATTAGGCCAAATCCCAGCTATAATATTGGGATAAGAATCCTAGCATACTCTATCCATATCACCTCATGGTGGTCCTGAGAAATCGGATCCCGGGACTAATTGGAAATGGACATTCTGTATGCGTTCTTCTCGTGTTGCAGGGACATTGATGTTCCGAGACGTGTCAACTGTATCAATCCTCGGTCTTGGCAACCAAAGGATATTCTTGAGATTCTTTGAAAAGTATCTGAGACCTTGAAGACTGACCGGGCCTTCTTGGGCTTTCTTCGGGTTGGTTGAACCGATTGGGCCCAGAGCTCGGTCATGGGCTCACTTGGTCTTTGGAAATGATAATTTCCCCTACAAGATTGATTGTGATAATGGTTTAATCTGCTGTTTAATGATTAATAATGCTACACAACATAAATAACTTGAAAATTACACGAGTTAACATGATATTGATTAAACTACACTCCTTTAAACTGCTCAAAAAAAAGTCATCAAAATCTTGAAAGAGTTAGAGAAAAAAAAGAAAAAGAAAAAAAGATGCTACTAGAAGTACTACAAATTTTACTACATCTCCCTTAAAAACTTATGTGGCAGTCTACGTAACACTTACTACATCAGCCACTGAATTGATGTGAACAGTCTACATGTCTCGATGTGAGGTGGGCAATCACTCCCATTGGCAACTGACCTCTTCTTTGGGTGAAGGCCGACTACTACAAAACTATCGAGGTGGTTGCGACCATCATCTCGGTGACCTGGCTCTCTAGTCACAATGCTAGCCGTGGTGTGTTGCCTCAGAGAAACTCAATCCAGATAAACACGACGTGAACAACATTGCAAGTCATAGCCGCAGATCCTAGGGTGAATGAACATGTAGAGCACATCACCACTAACGCCGCCACAGAATGTAATCGTTTCAGAGAATGTATGGCGGCACTGTGATGTTTCATACCATGCCCAAGGGCTTTTGTTTTTCAATTTTCTAAACATATGAATTTGTTAATAAAAAGAGTGATGTGAAATTCAAATTCATAGAATTGTTGACGTGGTAGTATCGTAGAGGAATACCATTTCATTTCAGTTTGTAGAGATAGTGTAGCAAGGATGATAACATTAACACTACTTGTAGCATTTTCCAAAAAAGAAATGGTACAATAAAATCTTTTTCAGCCATATTTTTTTTAGGGAAAATTGCACCGTTGGTCCCTGTGGTATGCAATAATTACAAATCGATCCCTGACGTCAAATTCTGTTAAAATTTTTAACAGATTCCGTCAAATGCCACGTCAGCGACACGTGTCGCCAATAAGATAGCGACACGTGCCCATCTTAATAAAAAAATAAATAAAAATACCTTTTTTTTTAAAAAAAAAAAAATTCAAAAAAAAAAAAAAAATCTGAAAGGGTGGCTGGGCCACCCCCAATGGCCGGGTGTGGCGCGCGGCCACCCTCAAGCCACAGGGGGTGGTCTTCGGGCCACCCCTGGAAGATCCGGGGGGTGGCTGCACGCCACCCCCGACCACTAGGGGTGGCCGTGCGCCACCCCCTGCGGCCACCCTCAAAGGGGTGGCCCAGCCACCCTTTCAGCTTTTTTTTTTTTTTGAATTTTATTTTTTTTTAAAAAAAAAAAAATAAGTATTTTTATTTATTTTTTAATAAATTTATATTTTTTTATTAAGATGGACACTAAAATTTTTAACAGAATTTGACGCTAGGGATCGATTTGTAATTATTGCATACTACGAGGACCTCTCATGAACTTTTTAAACATAGGGAGTGAAAAATAATTATGACATATCACAGGGACCAACAGTGTAATTTTCCCTTTTTTTTAATAGAATGTCTGATTTCATTGATAATATGCTGATAGAGCATCTTGGATCAAAATTTACTTTTTGATCCATTGATTGGCTTAAAATTGGATGCCTAAGTATGAGTTGAAGGCATTAAACCTATTTTCCTGTTTTAATTTATCCACTGCAAGTGCAAGGTGTACTTAAAAACGGAACCAGTACTCCACATTTTCATTTTGTCTACTTTTATCGTTGTTGGCTTTATTTAATTGTTTAGTAGTAGTTATTATCCCTTTTTATTTCCCTGTCAAGCAAAGTCACCCAAGTCACAGACGCTCTCTCTCAAAACCTTTATCGCTCTCTCTCTCTCTCTCTCTCTCTCCCAAACTAAAAGCAAAGGAGTAGTACTGTGTGGGAAAGAAGGTAGGAGAGGGCAGGGATAGAAGTAGAACGAGCTAGAGAGAGAAAGAAGCGGCGCACAATAGCCGAATAATGACATCAACGGCTAACGTGAACGGGGAGCACAGAGCGCGCCACCAACATTACTACCCAACGACGCCGTCGTCCTCCTCCTCTTCCTCCGCCTCCTTCAAGGGCTGCTGCTGCTGCCTCTTCCTCCTCTTCTCCTTCTTAGCTCTCCTAATCCTGGCCGTCGTTTTAGTCATCATCCTGGCCGTCAAACCCAAAAAGCCCTCCTTCGATCTACAGCAAGTGGGCGTCCAGTACATGGGCATCACACCCAATCCCTCCCCCCCGGCCACCAATCCGGGTACGACCCCCACCTCCTCCGCGTCCCTATCGCTCAACATACGGATGCTGTTCACGGCGGTGAACCCCAACAGGGTGGGGATCAAGTACGGCGAGTCCAGGTTCACGGTCATGTACCGTGGGATCCCCTTGGGAAAAGCCTCTGTCCCGGGCTTCTACCAGGAGGCCCACAGCGTGAGACAGGTGGAGGCCACTATCGCCGTCGATCGTGTGAATCTGCTCCAAGCCGACGCCGCCGATTTAGTCAGGGACGCTTCTCTGAACGACCGCGTGGAGCTGAGGGTCCTGGGTGACGTTGCCGCTAAGATCCGTGTCTTAAACTTCGATTCTCCTGGCGTTCAGGTCACCCTCTTTCATACAATTGCTTTAGCTGCATTACTTATATATTTCTTTTCTTTATTTCTTCTTCTTCTTCTTTTTTTTTTTTTTTTTTTTTCTTTAAATCATACTGAATTGGGGGCATTAATAATTGCATATATATATATATATATATATATATATATATATATATCTATGGGCTTGGTTATTTTAGGTATACAATTTTGGTATAGATTTGTAATTTCCTACAAATGGGGTTTGGTTCTCCCTATCTCTCTGTTTGTGTCGTCTGTCAATGTGACTCCGTCTGCGAAACCGACCACTTGTGTCATATTTTGTTTGCGTGTATTTTGTTTTTGTGCATTTTGTTGTTCATCTTGCCCGTCTTGCTACTTTTCTTTATTTTTATTTTTATTTATTTATTTTTAATTTTGATTTGTTTATATGGGTTGGTTAAGTTCCTAGATATGGTTAGTCTTTTGTTGTAAAAGTCGGTGGAAAAGTGTCAAATGGCCGCTGTTTATTTAAACGGTGCTGGAAATTTGGTTTCTTTTCACGCGTCGCTTGCATAATTATAATGGGCACAATATGATGATGATAACTGGGGCGGCATTTAATCTTTAACCCATTAACGTGCCCCATTGTTAATTGGTAGGGCATGTTCCTGGATATTTGCGTGCGTGTCCTTTTTTTTTTTTTATCCCGTTTTCTCGTGGTTTGTCATTACTGTACAATGCCTTTGTTTTGGTTTTACCTTAAGAATGAGGCACAGTAAAACCTTAAGAATGAGGCACAGTAAATATTATAATAGTCCAAAAAACTGATTCTTATCATACACTCTCCTGGTTTATTATTAACTTTGGCTTCTTTTTTTCAAGTATTATTATATTAGAATTGGAAACTCTGTTAGATGATCAAATTGGCACTCAAAACTGAAAAAAGGATTAAACAAAAAAGAATCCAAATAACAACTATCAGGTGAAAAGAAAAGAAAAAAACAAAACAGACAGAAGAAAATTCGAAAACTGCTTTTGTTGTCATAGGGGAGAAAAAGTCTTCGTAGAGTCACCACCATGTGACTTTTGCGTTTTGGACCCCATGCGGGCCCCATTGCATGCTCCCGTCCAACATGAACCTAGCACTAGCAGGTAAAGGATATACTAAATTTCTTTACAAAGTTGGGTAACAGGAGGTCTAATTATATTTACTTTTGATTCATGCTTTTAATAAATTTATACAGTAAATTATTTGTTATGAAAATATGTAGTTATCAAAAGCATGTGATTTTATAAGTAAATTTTAATGATTATGATGAAAAAAATAATAAAAAAAAAAGAGATAGGATTTCAGATAGATAAAATTGAAGCTTGTAAATCACTAATTGATAAATTAAATAAATGTATCTGTTTGTTATGTTATAACTTTGGTTATAATGTGTATTATCCAGTTTGTGAGGTTGAGTAGTAAAATAATTAATGGCGGGCAGGTATCAGTTGACTGTGCAATAGTGATAAGTCCGAGGAAGCAGTCTCTCACTTACAAGCAGTGCGGATTCGATGGATTGAGTGTCTGACCCACTCCCACTCGCCCCCTAACTCGAGAGCTTACCCAATTCCACGCCCTTTCCGACTCTCTCGCAAAGTGAGGAAGCCACAACAAAACAAGGCTGGATCCTGGAAAGTATGGAGAGTTTGGAGTGTTTCTAAAGCATCGCTAAATGGAGTGAAGAGATTCCAAACAAAAGATTACACACAAAAAAAAAAAAAAAAAAAAAAAGAAGGGAAAAAAAAAAATTACCAAAGATTTTGCAAGATAATTTGCTGACCGCGTGTAAAGTGTAATTTAATGTGTAGCATTGAATGAAAGCATTACACGCCCCTCCATTTCGCTTTTTTCTTTTTTCTATTTTTTTCTTCTTTTTCTATGAGTACCCTCCACTGGCTATTTGGCTCCAACTCCTCTCTCATGTAATCTCACTATGGTGCTAACCGTATTCGAGCGGGTTATATTAGATATTTATGCTTAGTTTGTTTTGATGTAAATTATTTTCGTCGAAAAAGATTTTCAAACGAAGTTAAATTTTAGAAGTTAAAAAAAATTATTTTTTAGAAAATATTTTTCAGCATTTAACTCATACGAAAAATGGGCGACGGCAAAAAATAGCCAACGACTTCTAGTGAACTACGGTAGCCGCCCAGCGATGCTCCGTCAAACTCTTGGTCGAGGTTTGGCAGGGGCACAATAGCTTCCGGCGATTTAAGAAGGAGAAGCTCAAACTTAGAAAATAGTTTACGGTTAGTTTATGAAAATTAAATAAACTTTTTTTTGTTTGACCATTTTCGGTCTCATTAAATACTGAAAAATATGAAAAATATTTTTTTTACGCCAAAACAAACAAAGCCTGAAAATGTCTAACCAATGAGATGTACATACAAAGGGATTTTCCGAGTAGACATGATCAAGCTCAAAAAATGATAATAGAAACTGAACAATTCACTAAAAAATAATTTCGTTCAATTAAATTGTTCAAAACAGATGAATCCCTACAACAATCTTGAAAAAAACAAGAAATAAACAAATAATTATCAGTACGTGAGCTACCAGCGCCACATTAGCACGTATGCAATCCCTAGGGTCAATTGAATTCCACGAGCATCAGCACATATATTTGGTTTGGGTAACTTCACAAGAGTAAATTTGTTAGTTAATATGGTATGTTATAAGCATCTTCAAACAGAGCCCTATCCACATCTTGTGCAACTCTACCAGGGAAAAAAAAAATGCTATAAGAAAATGGGTAACTTTCCTGTAAAAAGAAGATTGTCAGAAAATAGAATACATTGAAAATGCCAAGAATCATTGTTGATAGGTGAAAATAAGAGTGAACTTTCAGAGGAAGCATACCTAAAGCATATGCCTTTTGCTTAAAATGACAAGCCAAAGCAACATAAAAGGACAAGCAGCTCAAACAATTTCCTGCTTGAGATCAGGTTACGTCTCTCTCTACTTCGAATACAACTTATATTTAAGGAAGGTGGCTTGGGGTTGAAGAGGTTGGAGGATTGGAATAAGGCCTCTATGTTACGACATATTTGGAACCTTTTTGCTCGGGCCGGTTCTTTGTGGGTGGCTTGGGTGAAATTACACTTGCTAAAAGGCAAGAGCTTTTGGCAAGGCAAAATTCCTCAAGTGTGTTCTTGGAGTTGGATGAAACTCCTAAAGTTGCGTATCATTGCCAAACAATTCATTTTGTTTAAAGTTGGCTATGGTGAGAATATCTTCCGGTAGCTTGACTCTTGACACCCGAATGGAATTCTTCATGACACATATGGGCATAGAGTCCTTTATGATGCAGGCAACCAGTTCGAAGCAAAGGTGTCTAATGTTCTTGTTGATAGATGTTGGAGATGGCCGCCAACTCCCTCTGAGGAACTCGTTAAAATTTAGAATGCCTTGCCAATGGTGGATATTGGGTGAAAAACTTTTGATTGAAAGAGTGTTTCTTACTTTTCATTGAGGTTCAGCATACACTTATATACTACATGATCCACTACAAAAAAAACTGTTAATTAGCGGCGTTTTAGATCGCTAACTAATTAGCGACATTTAATTCGCGATGTTTGTATTATGCCGCGATACTTTAGTCGAGAAAATTAATTCCCGACGCTTTTGGGTGATGCGTCGCGAATTTAGCGGCACTTAGGAAGTAAATGACGCTACAGTGTTAGCAGCGCTTGTAAAACTTATAAGTGTCGCTAATTGGCGACGCTTGTTATGCGTCACGACACAAACGACACTAATTTGGTTAAAAATGCCGACCGTAATTTGGTATTTTCATTTAAAAGGTTTGATCACTAGTATTGTGTTTTTTTTTTTTTTTTAATTATTATTTTTCATATAGATGATTACTTAGAGCATTTATTAGCCACAAACAAGCAAAGATATATTGTTCAATCAAAGAGCAAAGCAATACATTATGAAAACTGAAAAGTACCTTAACTACGACAATAACAGAAATATTTTAATTGTCATATAATTATAATCCAACATTAAGAACAACTAGTCAAAATGATGCAAATTCCTTAAGAGTACATATAGTCTCCACCCTTGAAGGCTTGAACAAAACATCAAAAATAAATAGCAACTAGCTAGATTCTTTCTTCCATCAAATTTGTCCAATCCACTGCATGTCAGCATCTCCCTGGATAAGAAAATAAAAGAATTCAAAACAACAACAAAAAGGTAGGGAACATATCCAATTATCCATAACCAATATATGTAAGTAGAAGTCACATTGCCATCAAGGAAGCAACATAAATTACATTAAGGAGAACATAACTAACACGATGTATAACTCAAGTTGGATCAATGCTAATACAAAAAATGAAAAGCAAAATATGACAAAATGAGCGACTTGAAGATCCAAATTAACCATATCTTTAAACAAGGAAAATATTAATGAGCTTGAAGATCCAAAATTACATTTCACATTCCTCATGTCATTATTATTTTCCAGATCATGATACCCATTTCACTGTACATTTCCATGGAGCTTGAATATAAATGAAGATTTAGGACAAGTCAAGTATGTATTCTCTGATAAAACTGGTACACTTACAAAGAAACAAGCAAGATGGAATTTCAATGTGCAAGCATAAGGAGAATAGATTATAGTGGTGGCATCACGTGTAAAATAAAGAAAGTTTATTAATACATAGTAAGTATTTAATGCATGACCTTTGCTTGCCAAAGATCATTCTCCTGCCATCTATGCGCCTAGTTGTCCAACATTAGCGTCATCGTCTTCCATCACAGTTTGTGCACCTATAAAACATCGTCTTTCACATTATTTAGTGTTTTCCCTTAATAGGTATGGTGCATGTGGATAGTATATAATGTGACAATCATACCCGATCGACTACCGACTGATGATCTGGGCCTCACAGGGTGATCAATGAGAAATGTCTTGTACAATATCCAATCCCAATTAAAATGAATGAATACATGAAGAACTGTGCAAGAACAAAACCAAAATCCTCGATTACCCAACGTTTTGTTGCTCTTCTTCACGAATGTTGAAAATTTTTCACCACGGACAATAATCAAAACTAAAGCTAATAATATAAAAACAAAAACAAAATATTCCCCCCATTTTCATTCCATTTTCCCAACAAACAAACAAATACTAAACTTCCAAAAACAAACAGGAAAAAAAAAATCAGTCAAAACATCAAAACCCAAAACCCAAAACATCAGTAAAGAAATCGAGATTCAAATACCCAATGTGAACCAAACCCTAGAAAATAAGGGTCGGATCATATTCTTCAGAAAAAAAAAAAAAAAAAAAAAAAACGGAAGTTCATACCTTTGCAAAAAGGATCTCTGATTCCTTGAAAAAATTGCTTGGTTTAGCCAAACTGATCGAAACCAAAGAGCGGCCGGAAGAGGGAAAAGGGGAAAAATGGGAAAAGAAAGGGGAGAAGAAGCTGGGCGGCGTGGGTGCGTGAAAAGAAAGGGGAGAAGAAGCAATTTTTCAGTACCAATTTTTGCAATACGCGTGCGAGTTTTCGCACAGGCCGTAGTTACTGAATTAATTTTCAGTACCAATTTTTCGTCGTTTCAAAAATCAACCGACGCAAATTACTAAACTTAGTGACCTTTCTTATAACTGACGCTAATAAAAACAACGCCAAATTGACCTTTTTTTTTTCTTTTTTTTTTTTTTTTTTTTGTAGTGACAAGAAAAAATATAAAAAAACAACTCTTACAAGTATGGCTACGCACAAGTATGGCCGGTCTTCACAAGTATTCTGTCTTGGCAAATTTTTGTGAATCCTAGGTACTGCAGGAATGGGTTGAGATGGCTTGCTATCTTACCTTGTGGTGTAAGGGATTTACTGTATCGGCTGAGAGCTCTGCAGTATGGCTGCAGATTGAGATGCAGCAGGTGCTGACTTGTGAGTTGCAGTATGGTTTTCTGCAACATGTACAATTTTTGACTTGTATGATGAGTGTGCCGTGTCTTCATGACTTGGGTTACTTGATTGTTCTCTAACACCCCCCCTCAAGCTAATGGGGGGAGGAACCACCATGAGCTTGGACCGTAGGAAGGAAAACCGGGCAGAGGATAGTCCCTTGGTGAAAAGATAAGCAAGTTGATCGTGAGCCGAGATAAATTTGAGCAAAATGTCATGATTGAGGACCTTTTCCCGGACAAAATGATAATCAATCTCAATGTGTTTGGTGCGAGCATGGTATACAGGATTTGAAGCCAATGCTAAAGCACTAAGATTGTCACACCAAATTGTAGGAGTGGTGGATAGGGAAAATTTAATTTCACAAAACAACATTTGTGGTAATAAACCTCAGCAATGGTGATGGCAAGAGCGCGGTTACTTAGCTTTAGTGCTGCTTCTAGAGACAACGAGCTACTTTTTGGCATATGTGAGTTTTAAAGTACTTGCAAGCGCACGAATTGTTTGCAATATAGTGTGTATGCAAATGCAAGGTCGAATCCTTATAGAATTGTGTTGTGAAAATCAATTTCTATTTTAACCTAGTTCCAAATTTTGGGATTTTTATACTAAATAATAAACTAAATTAAAATTGATAAAGAACATTTGATAAAAAACACTAAGGTTTCAGAATCCGCACTTACAAATTCATAGCAACATATTCCCATTATTAATAATATTTCTTAAAATTCTCACAGTAAAATCTTAAGTATGTTTTACTTTTGCTTCAAATAATTAATCAAAATAATCCCATGTATCCATTCTTTACACAAATCAAAAAAGAAATATGATTTAAATCAAATCATCTAGCGTATCTGTAAATCGCAACAAGATATCGATCTTAAATCAAAACATCAATTGTATTCGTAGACTAAATAACAAGGGATATCCAAATTTTTTAAAGTGAAAGATGCAGGACTTGAAGACGTTTTGATATATGACGCCAGGTATCCTCATGTTGCCATTTTCTTGTATTTCGTAGAAATAGGCGGGTGAATTTTTCACTTCTTGGTCGATCTCTTACTCGTTGCCTAGCCTCGTCGACTGATAACAATATCAAAACTTAGCAACTGGCCATCAGCTATTTCTCTCCATCACCGTTGTGTCTAATGTCGTCACCTTGGAATGCTGCTAGTACAATACTTTGAGTTTCTCCTCTAGCTCTCTCTCATATTCCATCCTTTCATTTCTCTTTATTACAAATGCTAGTGAGATATTTGGGGAAAATGATGCTGGAAAACTATTAGATTCTGGTTTAGGTGTAATTAGTGTATTTGGGTTGTAATTGTTAACCGATAGAACATATTCCATCCTTGCATTTCTCTTGATTACAAATGCTAGTGAGGTATTTGGGGAAAATGGTGCTGGATAACTATTAGATTCTGATTTAGGTGTAATTAGTGTATTTGGGTTATAATTGTTAACCAGTAAAACATACTATAATTTGATAGGTTTGACGTGTAATTATATGCATTTGGCAAGAAAGATGCGATTCCCTATTTGGTACTGCCACCATGTCTGCAAATCGTCTGGTATCATTGACTGTGTGCATATGAAAATGCCTAACATTGCATGTAGGGCTTCTGAACCAATGTTGTGGCTGTCATTTATCTTTGAATTTCAGTCTCCAGTTTTATCATATGGAAATCCCAATTTAACCATAACCTAACAAGGATATTTCTTTTTAACCTCAAATATGTACACTGAGTTCGCATGTATAGTATATGTGTGTATATATGTATAGTGTTAGATTTTAATTAAGGTTCTCTCTCACTGAGTTCATGATGACTACAAAGAAAGTTTAGAGCTTTCATTTCCCCACCCTGACATCAAGAAGTTTGACAGATTTCCTCAAGTGCTATACATGTTTGGCATCTGAAAAATTCAAGAAAAAGAAAAAGAAATAGAAAAAAAAAAAAGTTAGTAACTATTTTCTCATAAAAAGTGTTCTGATGTGATATAAAATTATAAATTATTTTTATATTTTTAAGAGAATTTTATATTTTGAGTTGTTTGTACTTTTTATATTTTTTTTTTTGTTTTAATAACAAAATAAATAAATAAAAGATAGAAACCAATTTTTTTTAATAAACATAGACCTAATTTTGGTGATAAAGTATGTGCATAAAACCATTTGAATTATAACGATTTCGTATCAATATTAAATCTATTGCAAAATGCTAAAAACTAAAATCAACATTAACCTTAATCTTTGTGCATCTCTCTCACGTGTATGCAAACGTTTACACACGCCTATCATATTCTAGCTCTTAATTAGAAGCTTATTGCATTTCTTTTTTTCTTTTTTTCTTTTTTGTGGGCAAAGCAAATATATTAAAAATAAAAAGTAGAAATAGAAGAGGTAGAAGTGAAGTAATCCCCAAATAGTAGTTAATGGTAATAGAAATAGGCCTTAAGCTCTTGCATCGGACTTGGCCCTCGATCTAAATTAATCACACTTTGCAATTTGAAATATAGTATTGATGAAAGTGAGCTCCACTTTAGATGGATAAACTGGCTAATCACTATTTTCATATGTATATATAACACTCATTTGGGTTAGCCCGGCCTAACCTAATATAATCAAACAATCATCGGTTCAAAACTTATCGTTGACAATTAGCGTAGCCTATAAGATAAAGCCACTTGGCTCACATTTTTTTTCCTTTAGATACTGATTGACATTTGAAATTAGTGATTTTAGGTTATGAAAAATTAAAAATGACTTCTAATATAAACAAGTGTGTGTGTGTGCACAAACTGTTAACAAATAATATCAATGCGGAATTTAAACAACACAAGAAATTTGTTAACGAAGTGGAAACTCAATATGAGAAAAACCACTCTGAGGCATCCAAACCTAGGATATCCACTATTCAAAAGACAAGACTAATTACAAAGTAGTAGCACTCACATACCCATGATGCAGGTACCTTGCACTCTAACGTGTAACCTAACACGAACACCTCCCAACCAGGTCTCCTACCTGAAGGGGTCTTTAATGGAATTCTTTACCTTAGGGCCAGCCCCTAAGATAGACTTCAAATCAGCCCAGCAACAACACACACAGAAATGGCTTCAGAGAGACTTACTCAGCACTATAACCTTACAAATTAACTCTTTAAGCACTAAGGAATTCAATACTGAATTCTTGCAGTTCTCAAGCCTAGGGACCTCTATCTATAGGTTGCAGGTTCAAATGAGTGTCTGGCTTGATAAACCTAGGCGTCGTCCAGACGGTAGACAAAGAGCGTCCGGATGGACAACTGTGCGATCGGCTTTCCAAAATTTTGCTAAAATTCTTTCCTGATTTGAGCCGCGTCCAGACGGTGGTGCCCTGTCGTCCGGATAGTCGCACTTCAGCTTCACGCAATTTCCATATTAAGGCTTCGCGTGTCCGGACCAAGGGAATGGTCGTTCAGACGGTTGATTAGAATGTGCTGCTTGCGACCTTCCCTCAACTTTTTGAAATCCACATAGAGAGTTTTATAAGCCTCTTTGAGTTCTTCCCCGTCATCCCTATGCTCTGAGTAAGAATCTTCTTCTTCGACATGTGGAGCCACAAAAGCTAGAAATTTCTCTTGTTCAGGAGCTTCTTCTTCTTAGGACTCATCATTGAGAGTCGCGTTATAAGCCTTCCCCTTACCGTGCTTGAGATTCCAGCAATCGGCCCGGATATGCCCAAAATTTGAGCATTCATAACATCTTGGGCCCCTGGGATCTTTCTTCTTTGCTTCCTCAGGTTCAGCTTCTCTAGGGATCTTCTTCATTTTTTCGAAAAATTTCTTTTTGAACTGCTCATTTCTCATTAATCTTCCGAAGTTCTTATCCAGCATGGCCACAGCTTTTTCTTCATCCTCAGAGTCATCTCCAGATGAGACTTCGACCTTCTTTTTGGAAGCCTTCCTCTAACGTGTAACCTAACACGAACGCCTCCCAACCAGGTCTCCTAGCTGAAGGGCTCTTCAATGGAATCCTTTACCTTAGGGCCAACCCCTAAGATAGACTTCAGATCAGCGCAGTAACAGCACACACAGTAATGGCTTCAAAGAGACTAACTCAGTACAATAACCTTACAATTTAACTCTATAAGCACTAAGGAATTCAATACCGAATTTTTGCAATTCTCAAACCTAGGGACCTCTATTTATAGGCTGCAGGCTCAAATGAGCGTCTGGCTTGATAAACCTAGGTGTCGTCCGGATGGTAGACAAAGGGCGTCCAGACGGACAACTTGCAATCCGTTTTCCAAAATTTCGCTGAAATTCTTTCATGATTTGAGCTGGGTCTGGACGGTGGTGCCCTGTCGTCTGGATGGTCACACTTTAGTTGCACGCAATTTCCATATTAAGGCTTCGTGCATCCACACCAAGGGAATGGTCGTCCAGACGGTTGATCAGATGCACGCAATTTCCATATCAGTAGCTCGTGTGTCCAGACCATGAAGACTGGCGTCAGGACGTCTGGATTTTGAATGCGATACTTGCCTTATGGATGAGCGCGTCCAGACGGGAATCCACATCGTCCGGATGGTTGTAGTGATCTTCCCATATCTGTGTTTTGGAAGGAAATCCCATAGCTTGTCGAACACTGAGTGTCGTCCGGACGTACTGCTGAAACGTCCGGACAGATGCAAGCTGGAGCAATTCGATGCTTCTCGACATAGGGGAAGGTCCGGACGGAAAGTTCTCATCGTCAGGACAGATGATGCTTTGGACAGTTGGGCATTCGGAAGGTATATCACGTCGTCCGGACAGCTGCAAGGGATCCGATTTTCTGACTTGTAGATTGTGCAGAATCTTTTGGAAGCACTCTGAATAGCGAAATCCCTGTTTAAAAGCATCATTACAAAGAAGTGATTTTGTCCAATAGAATGAAGCCAATTACAAACTAACAGGTTATAATTAGTGTATTTGGGTTATAATGATATTCTTCCATTATTTTCTACTTGGCTTCTCCTTTTTGAAGGCAAACCCTATCTGTGTGACTGTGTGTGAGAGAGAGAGAAAAAGAGAAGGAGTCATATAAACATATATATATATATATGGATCATGTTATTTCACATTTAAATTGTATGTGGTGCATATATATATATATATATATATATATATATATATATATATATATATATATATATATATATATATGACTACTGTAAGCTCCATATGGCAGAGGGAAACTGGTAAATAAATTTAAGAGTAGGCGACAGAATCTGAAAGTTGTGATGTAAGCAGAATGAGGGTGTTGGAGCTCAAATTTTTTCTTTAGTAAATTAAAATGAGGATCAACACATGAAATATTAAATTGAAATTAAATGAATTGACGGAGCGCCAACGATGGTTATGCTGAGGTGAGACTCTACATAGTCCAGTTATGAGAATGGAAGGGATACCTTTTCCCCTCTAGGCTCAATATGTTTTTTGGCCAGAGGAATTCCAGCTATACCTACTCCAAAATCCCATCTAAGATTGAGCTTTAAGAAACAAAAGGTAGAAAAAGAATGGCATATAATATGGCTTTACATTAAAGATGCATATATAGCATGATATGTGTTTCTGCACGAGTTAAATTTCTCGTTGTAAAGTTAATGGTATTTTTATCTTAATCTCAAGGATAAGAGTTGGATGATAGAGCATAGAACTTCGAAAAGGTATATGGACGGCGTTAAATCTTTCATGGAATTTGCAGCAATAAATACTAAGACACCTGGGTTCATGTTGTGCCCATGAAAAGATGTTGCTTCCGCAAGACACTACTACAACAAGTTGTTCATGACCATTTGACGTAGGGGGTGGGAATTTTGCAAGGTTACATCGAATGGTATATGCATGGGGAAAATATTAGCACCCCCGTTCATAGGGAGCTGAGTCATGTAGGTTATAGTGCGTCACCCGTTGATGAGATGTCAGCACAAGAAGGGTCAACAACTGGAATGCATGCCATGTTGCATGATGTCTTCACTATGCATGATTCTTGAGTAGACGTAGATGCCACTATTTCAGTGGAAGAAGATCTTGAGGGTCCCGATGAGAATGCTAGGAAGTTCTATGAAATGCTTAAGGATGCTAATAAGCCCCTCCATGATAAAACAAAACATAGTAAATTGGGGGCCATTGTACATCTTTATAGTTTGAAGTGTATGGGTGGATTGAGTAATGCCCTATTCTCCTTTTTGCTCGAGTTTATCAATGAGTTGATTCCACCCGAATCACCATTGCCTAAAGACACATATGAAGCAAAAAAGTACATGAAGGACTTGGGACTTGAATATCAGAAGATCCCGTGTTGCCCTAATGGTTGTATGTTATTTTGGAAGGAGTGCGAGAATTTGGAAAACTATACAACATGTAAAATGTCTAAGAGGAAGGAAGATAAAGGTATGAATGATAGGACGTCTCGAAAGTAAAAAAAAAGCCAGCAAAGGTCTTGCGATCGTTTCCATTGATATCGAGGTTACAAGGTGATTTATGTCGCATCATACAGCATCGCACATGCAGTGGCATGCTAACGCACGCACAAAAGATGGTGTACTAAGGCATCTGGCCGATGGTGAAGCTTGGAAGACATTTGATGCACGGTATCCTGATTTTGCCTCAGAAGCACGCAATGTTAGGCTTGGCCTAGTGTCAGATGGATTTAACCCTTACGGGAACATGAGTACTACCCACAGTATTTGGCAACTTATGTTGGTAACATACAACTTTCCTCCTTGGATGTGTATGAAACAACCGTATTTTATGTTATCCTTAATTATCCCAGGTCCAAGTGCACTAGGAATGAAGATAGATGTATACCTAGAACCCCTAGTACACGAATTGATGGAATTGTGGGATGTTGGTGTTACTACTTTTGATGTATCATCGAAGAAGAAGTTTACGATGCGTGCAACATTGATGTGGACAGTAAATGATATTTTGGCATATGCCGATTTGTCCAGGTGGAGTACGAAAGGCGAGCATGCATGTCCCTATTCTATGGATTCAACTCAATCTATCTGGTTAACTTATGGGAGAAAATTTTGTTATATGGGGCATAGGAGATGGTTGTATAAGGATCATAGGTGGAGAAAGATGAAGAAATCCTTCGATGGTACGAAAGAAGCGGGTACAAGGCTTGTAACGCCAAATAGCGATGAGCTAATGAGATAGTTAGAGGGTGCAGAATCTTTGGTTGGGCACTCAATGGGCAAAAGGCCAAGAACCGATTCCTTGATCAACGAAGAGCAAGGTATTTGGAAGAAGCAAAGTATTTTCTTCAGACTCCCCTACTGGAGACATAACTTGTTGCGTCATAACCTTAATGTAATGCACATTGAAAAAAATGTGGTTGATAATATTCTTGGAACGCTGTTGGACATGAAAGGGAAAACAAAGGACAATTACGAAGCACGTACGGACCTTCGAAAAATGAATTTAAGACCTAATCTGCATCCATTTACCACAGAGCAAAACAAGACATACTTGCCCTCTACTTGCTTCACAATGTCTAAGGAGCAGAAATATGACTTCTTAAAGGTCATAAAGGATGTAAGAGTGCCAGATGGGTACGCTTCATGTGACGACCCTTTTCTTTTTTTTTTCTTTTTTTTTTTTTTATACAAAACGTAAAACGAGTGCTCACAGTGGCACGACGATATGTCACAAAGCCAACATATGGCACATGCCCCATAACATGTACCTGATAATCAGAGTATAACATATATCTATCTATGCAGCGGAAAACATAAACGTCACAAATTAATTACAACAAAGAACCATTTAACATCTATCTGTTTGAGTCTTATTAACACAATAATTACAAAACAACAATGGATTTACAAAGAATAAGTGACACAAACGTCACAAGCCATACCAAACCTATAAAATAGTGGACAACCCGTGGTCCGACAATTACAACCGTCACGGCAAGCTTCAGTCATAATATCCCAAGCACACTGCTACTAACCTATCAACTATACCGAAGTACCTGGAGCCAAAGAAACATCATCTATACGGTTGTGGTGGTATCCTCATCCGCATAGGTGAAAGAATGAGTTCACCGCCTTAGCATGAAACATACTAAGACCTCAGTGGTATAAGACTAACTTAGTTTTCACAAAGAACCAACATTTATTTTATTTTTAGTCGTGCGAGCCCTATATTAGCCACAATTTACCAATAGCTAATGCAGCAAACACCGACTATTCAGAAAACATTTAAAACATACTATATAGCTGTGAACATATGTAGAAGTTCCAGTCATCCCTCCTTGGAAGTTTCTACATATAGTCCCCTCTATAATAATACTTTTCATCGGTCGCTCAGACATACGTGCACACGATCACTCCATCACAGATATCACGTATACACATAGGTCTTAAGCAAGGAACATGGCATCTTACTCTTTCGTACTAGGATAACATCCTTCAACACAAAACACTCACAACACCATCTCTAATCGTATTTCAACTTCGTGCCTTGAACGTCAGTAGATCATGAGAGCACTAGAGTTAAACTCAATCATGCTAACACGTCTTTCCTGAAGAACAAGAACAGTCAACCTTCTTACTCATAGACATGCCATTACTCGCACCTGGGTAGTCATGTATCCATGTACTTTCAAGTTCAATGTATGATCTTAACACATGCGACCATCTGATAGAAATATACATAAGCGCTTTTCATTTAAGACACTTATGCATATCAACACGTCTAGTAAAAACTACTCATAACATAAAAACATCACTCATAAAACAATGCTATATATGCTATGCACGAATTGGGGCTAATAATGCTGCTGATACTGATATGCTGCTGATACTGTTATACTGGTACTGCTGGCATACAGACCAGTATATATTTCACTACTGTATCATGCTGAAATCATGCAGTTGCTAAATCACGCCCTCTTAAAACTAAACAAATCCAACATTTTATCTAACACTTTGAAATCATTCAAAACTTAGTTTCTTCATAAAACATAAATAGTTTCAACATGACTTGTTCTCAAACAATTTGCATAATTTAAATCCCAACCGCTGAACATACTCAAACACTTTAAATCCATTAACACCTTTCACTCATGCATCAATTCTTAAACATCATTGATATAGTTTGAACATAATCGAAACTAATCAAATCATCTCAAAACATAGATTCCATCAAGTGGTTGGTTTGGTTTCATAAACAATATATATATTTTTATCAATCCAATACATATAAAAATATATATTTTCTCAGTGAGTGGAATACCCACCTTGGCTGCATTGGACTCCCGACTCGAACTCTACATTGGAGAACCAGTTGAAGTCTCCAACTATGACACGATCCTGCAAATACTTATAACGTTAGACTATGCTATGGAAGTATATACTCTATGACACAAAAGCTACCCGCTTGCTCACCCGTCGCGTCACTCGCTTCGAAAGCTATCTAGATATCTTAAGCTATTATTAGATTAGTCACTGGTTATAGGTTGGTGTCTTATCTTGTTTATTAACTAGAAAACGCATATACTATTTCATTAGCTTATTTGTTACTATTGTGTCACATTATTATTCCTAATCCTTTTTATAGCTTGTTGCTATTTACTAAGTTCACAATATATTTATTTAACACATATATATATGCATATGTATATATACATATATACCTTCAACGCTTGAACCTAATCCGATAATACACTAAAACACTTAGTGTACATGGATAGGTGAATTAGGTACTAAGTTGTCTTGTTATCATTATTAACTATTAAGTCTTATAGTTAGTTTATCCATTTAAGCTAACTAAGTATATTTGATCCCTATATATATACTTATTGACGTAAGATTACATTAGACATCACAACTCTATGTTCTTTTAACCTTGACCACTACATTAATACTTTACTAGTTTCTAACCTTCCAAGTAGTTTAGGTTTATGACTTAATTGGATTAAATTACAAATCCCTTGACATCTCCATCTTCAACTATTTATTATTTTGTTATATAAATACTTAAGGGATTAGATTATAGAGCCATAACCATATTCCAAGGCTCCAAGTGAACGCCTAAGCCCAACATCATCAACTCTACATAATTAAGCTAAAGCCAAAGAATCAAAACTTAGATGAATATCCAAATAATCCGTTGCAAAGAATCCAACCATTTACCATAGCTACCTATCAAATTAGATTCTAAAATGAAGATTATTCTTAATCGTTTAACTTATCAAAACAGTCCCTTAAGATTTATAAAGTACAAATCATAGTCATTATAATTTCCAATCTAACAAGAAGCCAAGATTCTCTTATCACTAAACCTCCAATATCAATGGCCATTCATCAAAATAAATCTAAACCCATCATTTACATACAATCGGCCATAGTCGTTGAAAGACTACCAACAATCAATACCACATGTCAAACAACTCCTTTCTCAAAAGCTGCACCCACTCCATCAAAGAGACCAACTCCAACAAGCATTCCCATCAATGATCAATCTCTATCAAAGAATCACAACTTAAAATCAAATCCCAAATCAGCCCTACAATCTCCAATAAACCCCCATTCGGATTTGCAATCAAAAATCTTAAACATTAACCACTGAAAATCAACCCAAATCAAAACCTAAATATCAATAATCAAACTACATCAAACCAACAACCCATTCGGTCAACAACAAAATACATCCATTAAAGCCTCAATTCACATCCATAAACATTATACTCATTCTCTATCAAGTAACCATAACCCAATGTTACCACTCAATTTAAAACTCCCAAACCAATCCATCAAAATTACACTAATCAGCCCATCATCATAACAAAAGCCCCAAAATTCACAAACAAAACCCTGGATTCAGATTTAACAAAAGCCATAGCAATCCACCAAATTTCTTCCCAAAACTTAACCCAAATTCTGAAAATCATCAACCATAACTGGGGAAATAAATCCAAGCTTCAACACCCACAGATTCGGCCAAGACCCACAAAATCCTAGAAATTCCATACCAAAGCCACAACTAAAATCAAAGGATCGGGCTACACGATTTAGTGGACAACAGCAACAAAAATACCCACAAAACACCAAGTTCAATCCAAGTTTCCAAGATAAAATCTATCGATAATAACCCATAAACTCAAAACCCCCAATCGGTTCTAACAATAGATCAAAGGAAGGTTCAAGTAAAAATCAAAGAAAAGGAAAAGATGTCTCACCGGAAATCGGCTCTGGTTCGTCAGAGAACCCGCCGGAAAACAGCACCTAGAGGGTCGGGTTTCATGGGTCTCGGGTCACGGATCACTGGGTCACGGGTTGCACGGGTTTCGGGTTACAGGTTCCCTCTCCTGGGTCATCTTTGGTTCACGGGCTCACCGGAGATCGCGTCGCCGGCATTCTCTGGTCTCGGCGGTGTCACCCACCGAAGGATCGGGCTCCATCTCCCTCAACTCTCCCGATCTCACTCTCAATCTCCTAGCTCTCTCGGTTTCATCTCTCTGTCTCGATCTCACTCTCTGCTCTCAACTTTCTCTCTGATCTCCCTCTCAATGTCTTGATCTCACTCTCTCGTCTCTCTCTCTGTGTTCGAGTGAGTAGAACAAAGAAGAAGGAAGAGGAATAGAAGAGAAAAGAAGAAAAGAAAAGAGGAAGGGGGGGGGGGAGGGGGAGGGGGCTGATATGTGGGGCTTGAGGGGGAGAGTGATATTTTTTTACAACAATCCACAGCCACACAAGTGGATGTGGATAAGACCAAACCTTGGTCTTATTCCAATTCTAGCCTCTATCCTTTCTAAATTGCAATTTTGCCCTCATCTTATCTTATTCATTTCTTAAATAATTATTATTCAACCCCATTTTATTCAATATCATTTCCACTTAACCTTACAATTAATCATACAATACATAAGGACTCATTATTGTTATTATTTATTTTAACTCCATTATTTACTTTAAACTCATTTTATTTTTTCATAATATAAATGTTGTCACCTAAAATATGTTATTGGTCCATCCTATTTAATAAATATGATTTACTAATCGCTAAACTCCTTGTTTAAATTCTTGGTCTTTACACTTCAAATGTGTCATGTTGTGTTAAACTCGAAGAATGTATTATAGGGGGGATGAAAAGTCATGTCACATCCTCATGCAACAACTACTACCGGTTGCCCTGCACGGTTCCTTACCAAAGAATGTTGTAGAACCTTTGATACAGTTGTCTGGGTACTTCAGGGAGATATGTTTGAAAACAATGCTGTTAGAAGATTTGGATCGTCTAAAGTCTCAGATCCCCATCATATTATGTCAATTGAAACAAATATTCCCACCGAGCTTTTTTTCCTCGATCGTGCATGTTGTTGTACATCTAGCTACTGAATGTAAACTAGGCGAACCAGTCCACTTTAGATGGATGTATCCTGCTGAGAGGTATTAGTTCTTGACTTGAAAATTTTAATTTTTAACATCATTTTCGTGCAACTGAGTGAGATTTTGCGTCATTTTTATAGGTGCCTACATCGATACAAATGTAGCGTTCGCAACAAAGCTGCACCAGAAGGCTCTATTGCAGAAGGGTACATATTGGATGAATTATGCACGTTTTGTTCTCGTTATTTAGAAAGCGCACCTACAATCCACAATAGACCACCACGGAACCAAGAGGAATCAAGGGGAGCGGTTACTAATATCAATCTTGGGGGAATTAGCATGAAACAGGCACATCGATATATAGTTTTCAATTCTGACGATTTCCTTCTATTGCGCATGTGAGTTGCATAATTTTATTTACCGAATTGATAAGCGATTAATCGATTAAGAAGATGAATGTAACTATTACTTGTGATCTTTATGTAGGATGCACCTACAGATTCTTAGGGCTTCTCATGATGGATCTGAAAAGGATTTGCAAAATAAGCACCTAGACGAATTTTGTGACTGGTACCTGGGTTATGTAAGTGTCATGTTGTGACTATTAATTTATATAACACCGGTAAGATTTACTTCTACCACATTTATTTTAAATAATCACTCTGATGAACGTTATCCAATCATCAGGTTGACAGCTTGGATTAGGTATATAGAAATTATTTGGGGTCCAAGCTTGTTTGGCTTGCAAAAGGACCTATGCGACTGTCTCATTTAACCGATATGTCACTAATGGCATGATGTTTCGGACTTTGGCTCATGATATTGGAAAGAGAACTCAAAATAGCAGGGTAAGTGTCTCCACAATAGATGGCCCGACCTACTATGGCAAGCTAACTAGCATAATTGAAGTGCAATATTATGATGGGACCCGATATGTGATGTTCAAGTGTGATTGGGCGGATATAAAAAAAGATAAAAGGGTACAAGGAGGATGGATATGGAATAGCATTAGTGAGCTTCAAGTGCCTGATACACACGGGAGAGGGGATCAATGATGAACCCTTTGTATTATCTTCTCAGGTATCACAAGTCTATTATGTTGAGGATGCAAGGCACCCAGATTGGGCTGTTGTTGTTCAAACAAAACCACGAAATGTATACGATGTCGGCCAAGGGGAGGGTACTGATGATGATGTTGGGGGCTATCGTGAGAACGTGCCTTTCAATCTGAACATGCTCCAAGAAACGAATGATTTTGGCAATGATGACGTTGATTGTGCTCAAAATGACGTAGATGTCACTAAAGTGGGATTGTAGTAATGGTGGATAAATAACAACCAGGTGAAATTACGAAGCAATGAAATAGTATTTAAAATGTTGTACGCATATTCTTTCTCTTTTTAAAAATTATATATTTATATTTACATATTTTTAATATCAAACAAATTGAAATATGTAGGAACGAATGGCACCCAATAAAAGATGACGAGACACAAGATCCTGATGCTGAATCCCCATGCAGACCTGCATTTGAAGAGAATGATACTCTATCTCATTCACAATATGTAAAAGGAATTTCTATGCCCCCCTCCCTCCACCGGGATGGTACCTGGGATGGGAGGATGTGTCACAATGTATTGTGTCTACCATTGTCGTACCCATTCCAGAGCGAAGTGAAAACCAACTACCTTCACCTTCCACCGGTGACCTACATGCATCTCTACGCACATCCACACCTGGTCTAGACTTGGAAAGGCCACAACCACTGGTCGTTGGTAGGGGAGAGGTCCGTACTATTTGTTTGTTTTAAAAACTTTGTATTTTTATTTGAATTGTGTGGTTCATGTCTAACATCTATTAGATTTAAACTACAGATAGTGATGGGAGAGTGAATGTTAGGCCAATGCCTTCGCCTGCTAATGTTTGGCAGTTGCCACGAGGTGAAAGAGTAGTGATTGAATTTAATGAAGGATGTCAACCGGTTGGCCTTGGAAGTAAAAAATTGAGAAGCCTTGGGGGGAAGCTGATCAGAAGCGGACAATTTAGCGAGTTAGAAACACATAATAGGAGGAGGGTATCAATTCAAAAGAAGGATGATATTTGGGCTACTCTAATTGTAGGTAATGTTTATTTTGTTACACTAGAAGCTACTAAATTATAACATTCCAACTGTCAATTTGTATGTAGTCCAAATTCTATGTTGAGACTGGTCAACAACTGAGTGAAATTACAAGGATCACCTTCATGGACCTGGGAAAAAAAAAAAGGAAGGATTATAGGTGAGGGATCAAGCATTCACTGCAAATTAAGGAGGGTGAGATAATTGAAGAAATACTTGAATCGACACCTACCAACCATGGGCTCCCTCTTGAAACTCTGGAAGTAATGGTTCGGAGATGGAAAAGTGAAATTGATAAGGTAATACATAACATGACTATTATGATGTATTATGTTTTACATGCGTTCTATATCTCACTATGGTAATAAACAATATAGGAAAGGGCCAATGTAAACAAAGAAAGCCGGGCCTTGCAAAAATTTCACCACATCTCTAGGTTAAAGAGCTTTGCACGTCTTGCATATCAAATGGTATGTGTTTTATCCTATAAAAATATGTGTTGGCTTGATTTATTGTTTGATATTGTTGTATAAATAGATATATTTTTACATGCAGGAAAAAGAGTCAGGGTATACCCCGAATTGTAGCCAACTTTTTATGGTGACTCACAAAAAGAAGGATGGCAACCCTGTCAATGAAGAGGCTGCGAGGATGATGGTAAGTGTATTCACTTTATGAATATGCATAAAGATCTATAGATGTACACATGCACATATTCTAATTAATTAGGTTAACGACAAAATATGTATAAGGTTTTCTATATTCTACAGGCCCAAATGGAGGAATTAATGTTGCGAGATGCCCCGACAAGTGGGGTATGTGCTAATGGGTCAATATCATGGTCACGCGACGACCCATATGCACAAGTAATGGGCTCGGAACGGCTTGGCCATGTCCGTGGAGTTGGCTTTGGGCATACTTCCGGTAGAGCAAGGTTCAATTTGCATGGGGCATCTATATCTAACAATCATGAAGGTTGTGCAAGTCAGATTAATCAGTTGGAAACAACCGTGGATCAAATGAGAAACATGATTGATTTGCTTATGCGGGAGAAGGATGTTCCATGGGCAGCGCGTGTCGGCAATGCCGCAAACATTCCAGGTACGACATTTCACCAATCTTAATGATGTATTCTGTAGTATTTCTATTGTTAAGATTCAGTACTATGACAGTTTATTACAGTGTTAATTCAAGTATCATCAATACCTAACATTGCTTTAAATAGCACATCTAAAGGAATATTACAAGAAGCCAGTGTAAATTAACTAATATGGAGAAGAGTGTACTCTAAATTTAGGATAATAACATGCTAAAATCACATCTTTTTCTCTTACATACTTTGTTGAATCCCCAAGAAAATGGAGAACACATGGTAATTTGTTGTCAATGCTGTAAGAGCAAACTATACATATCAAGGTTTGTTGTCATGAACATGTGTTACAATTAAATATGTAGGTGATGAAGACCCCATTGTTCCAGACGCGGATGACGTGCAAGCAAGAGATGATGGTGGGGAAGAGGACGCCAGGACACCGGGTGAATTTATGAACAAATTTTATGAATGAAATAATGTACATATGCAATCCACTAATTCCAGTCTTGTACTTGTGATGTTGTACGTGTTTAGGAAATGGATGCTGAAGGAACTTTGTAGCGGGGAAGCTGTGAAGTTGGTGGCTATGAAGGTAAAATTATTTAAACTAATATGAAGACAATTAGATTTAAACTAATATGAAGACAATTAGATTAGAATTGTAGTATGAGCACCTCCCTATTGCTTGAGGCGCTCTAGAATAATTGAATATTGTTGGTGCGTTTCATACTGGACATACCACATGAAAGCGTCTCCATGAAGTAATTTCTTGTATTGCTTCATCTGCCTGTCCAAAACATTATATTAGCAAGCATAATTTTCAGTTTATTAAGTTAATCTAACATGTTTTAGAAATCTTCAAGTGTGAAGTGAGAACTATGATCTTCTATTACTATCATGACCCTTTTACATCGTCTAGTTATAAAGGAAGGAACTTTTTGCATTGATATACTTTGTTTATAAGCGTACTAACTAAAAAGAAAGAGTTTAGCAATTTTTACTGTTTTAAGTGATTGAAAGAGGCACATGCACTTTTTACTATTTTAAGTGAATATACAACTTTTTATAGACTTATGTATCGAGTATGCAGTTTCTAAAATGTTTTGAAACAAGTTAGAAGTGGTTTTAAAGTTCAGATTTCGCCTCTCATTTAGTGTGCAGTAACCATCAAAATAATGTCAACAAATTGACGTTTGACTCACCTATCGAGTTACTCATGTTAGAGCATTCATAGCAGCTTCCCTATAAGGGTTCTGTTCCTTAAATTTTAGGAAAAATTTGTCTAATTAGCCATTTGGTAAATATAGGATAAAGTAGTAAACTTTTTCCTTTAAGGTGCAGTGATTAGAATTGGTGAGCAGTAGACTATTGAACTTTTGATAATAGATTAGGAAAATATCCTTCATATTATGCAGTTATAGGATTATTCATATACACCATTTTTTGTCAATTGAACAATTGCGAACACTGTTAAAGAAGATATAGAAAGTGGTAATTAACGAGCTCTGCTCTGATTTGATTGCTAAACCACATATGAGCATGTCATATTTAGCAGTTTTGTAAGGGAAGTTATGTAAGTATTTATTTGTTGTTAAATGTAGCTTGGTGCATTCTTAAGAGCTAATATCATTTGAGTTTTTCAATGAATTTTACATTTTCCAGTATTATATATAGTGCTAACTCTGTTGGTATGAAGGGGGATGATGATGGCAGATTTTGATTGGAAAATAGAATATTTGTCAATGTTGCATCCCCACTTCAAAACCTTTACTTCTTATTCATTATATAAAAGATTAAAAACAGCCCCCATTAGCACTCCTTTTTCGGTTTTCAAGTTATAGATATGTGTATTTGAAGTTCATTAATACAGGTTTGCTTATTTTTTAACTAGCATATAGTTTTCTGTTAAATGTATCATAACGGGATGAATTTTGTTTTTAATGTAGTTATCTGAGTATTGAGAGAAGTTAAAATGCTTCCCGTTTGTCTTAGACAGAATATGAAAGTTGTATGCTATTCACGTTGAAGTATGGACCATGCGTATTTTTTTATTTTTTTATTTTTATTTTTATTTTTTGGTAGGAGAGGCTAAATGAACTCCATTATTTATGTATTTTGAATTTCATTACAAGCATAACTATTTTGGTGGAACAATTATAAATGACCAGTTATTGTAATTGATGTCTGTGTATATGGAGATGTCCTGAGTATGGTTTGTGCATGGTTATAATTTTCGGAAGATCATATATATATATATATATATATATATATATATATATATATATATTAGGTTCTCAGATTTGGGTAACATTTAAATTGATTCTAAATTTTGATTTTTGAAATGAAATATAAAGAATAACTTGGAGCAAAATTAAGTCGTTTACGAAAGTCAAAGAACACAGTTTTATAACCAAATGAAATCTTTTATTTAAGCCTTTTGTAGCTAGCGTCAAATATTGGGATTTAAAAATGACGTGCCCTAGACAGTTCAAGTCGTGTAGTATATCAAAGGAAGCAGGCATACGATGTGATCTTACGACTTATAGAATGACGTGAAGCAGGCCTAGGATATCGAAGACCCATTAATAAAGAAGTGCGTTGCCCACACTTTAAACCAGCCAAATTCACGTCCCTACAAAAGGTAGTTTCAATTCGTGTCCTTTTTCAAAGGACTTAAAGACCATCGACGACCTTGTTGGTGGAATGACGTGGGTTTATTACATTTTGTAAATGACTGCATAAAAAGGACACCCACCTTTTTTAGGTCCTATTTCTTTGTTTGTAGTCTTTTTGAAAAGGACATAAATGCAGCAATATGTGGAAACAATTTTTTATGCTAAGTCAGATTTTTCATGTGCTTCTGATGATCCTCTTCAAATTATTTACAGCTACTCATGCTGCATGTATTTTACCATACACATTATTCATACTGCTCCTAGTTTTTTTCTTTCTCAAATTTTAGTTAAAATCTCTTGAAAGTTGTAACCATATATGTTTTTTACTTAAATATTTGTGATAAATTAAAATATTGTTCAACACTGGGACTATTTTAAGCATTCATTTATTCATTTGAAGCACTGGATGATATATATATATATATATATATATATATATATGTACAAAGGAAACTAATTAAGCTGTAGCGTTTCACATTACGTGTGGAAGAGGTGGGATGCTCTGTTCATGCCTGAAGAAGTTATCTGGATCAACTTTAGTCTTCACTCTTACCAATCTGATGAAGTTATCCTTGAAGTACTTGCTCCCCCAAACATTTGCCTCTATGAAGCTGGCGTTCTTCTTCATGTTCATCCCCAAATCAAGATCCCTGTAATTCGCGTATGCACCCCTTGGAAGCATCGAAACATAAGGACCCATATAATTGTAAAGCCTCCTTATCCACTCCATATGCGGCTTTGCCTTCTCCTTCTCATCCTGCCACAGAGATAGGTACTGGATTTTGAACAAGGTTCCGTTTCTGTGAGGAAAGGGAATTGCTGACTCTGAAATCTTGCTCATCATTCCCCCATATGGATTCCATATCATCAAAGGGCTATTTTCTTGCAGTAACCTTTTCCAGAGCCCCTCAAGCGCCGTCTCCGCTATGGGTTCTTTGACAAAGTCTGATTTCGCTTTGAAATAGTTCTTGAAGAGGGACTTCCCTTGCAGCAGAACTTCAGGGGGTGTTCCGCTTGGGTACCCGGCGATGTAAAGCACGGATTTAATCCAGCTTGTTTCGGTGCAATCTTTTCGTGTCAAACCCAACTCCGGGAAGCTTTGTTTCATAACTTGGAGGAGCCGATCAGCACCACCAAGAAACAGAGCATTATAAGAAGTTGTTACCGTTCTTCCGCCTTTAGCAGCGGTACTGGCCAATTGAATGACGACCCTGATAAACAGATTCTCATCAAGCTTATCGGCAACTTGTTGCCATTTGTAGAGGATCTTTGTTGCGCCTTGGTCTAAGGTCTTTGTAACGGTGAAAACTGTCACGGTTGGGGGAACAGGAACCAGCTTTATCTTCCACCAAAGAATGATTCCAAAACTTGCTCCTCCCCCACCTCTGATAGCCCAAAAATGATCTTCTCCCATGGCTTCCCGGTCAAGAATTCTGCCATTAACGTCAACAATCCGAGCATCAATGACATTGTCAGCACCAAGGCCGTATTTTCTCATCAAGGAACCGTATGCACCTCCGGTAATGTGGCCGCCGACGCCTAAGCTGGTGCAAAGACCGGCCGGGAAGCCATGGGTATTGCTTTTCTCGGCAATCCTATAGTAGACTTCACCAATAGTGGCACCAGCCTGAATCCACGCACTATTGTCTTTGATATCAACGCTGATGGATCTAAGCTTGACCAGGTCCACAATGATGAAAGGTGACTCGATTTGGGATACATAAGAGAGGCCCTCGTAGTCGTGGCCCCCGCTGCGGACTCTGAGATGTAAGTGGAGCTCCTTGGAGCAAATTACCGCAGCTTGGACGTGGGATTCATGGACGGGCAGGAAGATGAAGTCAGGCTTTGGCGCTGAAGGGAGCAAATACCTGAGGTTTTGTGAAGAGGATTCAAGGACAGTTGAAAAGGAAGAAGTGTTTGGGGTGAAAAAAGAGGTGGGGAGCGGAATGGAAATGTCAGAATTAAGAGTGAGGCATTGGATGAATTTATCTTGAATTAAAGCTGAAGCTGCGGAGGAGGCTGAGAGGAGGAGGAGGAATAATAGAGGAAACAAGGAAGACGCCATTATTGTTTTGTGCTTAATTTTGAATCTCTTATTTTTTATTTATGGGCGGAGCATTGGTACTGTAACGTGTAGTTGAGGTAATGCAAACGTCATGGCAAGGACAATATATATAATTATATATGATGTCGGTTTTTCCTTGAAAAAACATTAGATTAACTAGTTCATCAAGATTCAAGAGTTCTAGAAACCTACCAACCTAAAATGTTTTTAATTGAGATAATTAAACCCTAGCCTGCAATTCTTTTACAAAAAGATGAAATGATCGATGACTGAAAAAAAGGAATTGAAGATAGAGCTTTGAGACAGTACCTGTTTAGACGAAGCAGTGTCAACGTCGTGCCCATAATTCAGATGATGCTTTACGATTCCCTTGGAAAAGTACATTTCGTAAGGTGCCCAACACGTTTTAATTTATTACTCAATTACGCATGCATACCTTACGATTCTATTTCTTCTTTCATAAACAACGTACTGCCTTTTTTTTTTCTTTTCTTCTTTACCGTGCAGTGTGCACCTTCAACTACTACTTGACACCTTAGACCTTTTCTTTTTTTTAAAAGCAATGACTTGATGGATTTTTATCTCTACCATTTGGCTACAAAAACTCTTCAGTTTAAAGAACTCATGCAGATTTTGTGTTTCTTCTTCCTCTTGTAGCAGCTAGCTTAGATACAAATTTAGCTTCACACGACAATTTTAAAATAATAATAAAAAAAAAATAAATAGTAAGGCTACTCTTGTAATACCCCAAACATTAATTAGGGTTAAGTAAGCCTTAATCAGTGTTGACGGGGGTTTAGAATTGGGTGAAGATGTAAATGTAACGCCCAGTAATTTCAAGTACTTAAGAAATCATTGATATTGTTGAAGAAACAATATCCACATGTTTTTATAAGCAAACCTAAAGTTGTTTCGAAAAATTAAAAGATCAAAACCTAAAAACCCTTAAAAACTTAAAATTTACATTTAAGCTTTAAACTTTGATTGAACCGAAAATAGGTCAAACGAACTCAGATTTAGATAATTCAAAGACCGTTGTACTTACAAAAGAAAGATCTATCATATGGCAAAAGTTAGTAAAAAAGTCCACCAGTTGACTTTTTGACCCGAGCCTAAATAACCCAACTGTCGATATTAAACGAAAAACTGTCAAGAATAATATCTCCATGCTTCTAGAAACATTTATGTATAAAAAACAAGAGTAATGATGAAAGGATAGGATATCTCAAAAGTAATCATGAAAAGGAAGAAAAATCAATAAAGCCAGTGTGAACGCTGAAAGTGGATAAAAGATATTTTGGTTTTATAGACAGAAACTTTGACTTGATCAAAACTACGTCAAAACGAACTCAAAATGAGACGAACCAAAAAGAGAAAATGTTTGTCTTGAAGTCCTCTATCTACCCTCAAAATTTCACGTTAATCGGAGTTAGTTTGACCCTCGAAATAATTCTCGGAGTAAGCAGCCCCCATTTGGACGAAAATCCCAAAATGCAATTAGTTAATAAAGCAAGGACTTATTTGCAAGAACTTATCCAATAGGGTAATTCTTTTATTACATTTTGCACCTCAATACCCCTACCTTCCTCCTGTAAATAGGCATGCAAGGCTCCTTGTTTTCCACACAAAATCCTAGACAACTTCCTTGAAAGCTTTGTGCTTTGGTTTTTTCTCCCTTTTTCTCTCCTTCTACCACACAACCACTTCGGTGTTCTTGAAGTTATTTTTCTCTCCAAATCAAATTGGTAAGTAAATCTTGACACTTCTTCCTTACTATTTGATTTCATTACTTTTTATGAATTGTTTAAAAGACCCAATAAGCTTAAGAGATAAAAGAATTAAAGTAAAGGGTAATATAAACTGCTTTTACATTTAATTGTCCTCATGACTGATCTTATGACTTTCATGAGTTGATCGTATTTATATTTCGTATTTATATTTCATTGTCCTCATGACTGATCTTATGACTTTCATGAGTTGATCGTATTTATATTTCGTATTTAAAATTCATTGTCCTCATGACTGATCTTATGACTTTCATGAGTTGATCGTATTTATTTTATCATTTATTGCCTTACTACAAAGTGGCTATGCCGCTAATTTCTCTATCCCTTTGCGTATTTATTTTAAAATTTATTGTATTCCTACAAAGTGGCTATGCCGCTAATTTTCCTATTCCTTTGCATATTTATTTTATCATTTATTGTATTCCTACAAAGTGGCTATGCCGCTAATTTCCCTATCCCTTTACATAAAAATATTATCCTGTTAGGATTCATGTTGAAGTAATTACCTTTTAATTGATAACTAAAAACGATGAGTAAAGTGATTTAAAAATATACACATTTTTAAATATTGGAAAAAGGACTGATGTATATATCATCTTCTTTGTATATATTTTGTTACAGAAAAGGAGCTAAGAAACTACACCAAGGAGTGTAAGTATGGATGTACTTACTGAGGAATGATTCTATGTTTCATTAGGACTGTGTGGTGTGTGTTTATTGCATGTGGTTGTTCATGCATTGCATGTTGTGTCCAATTAATATAACGGCTGATGAGATAGCCATCAACAAGCTGATGTAGTAGCAAGGGGAAGGAAGGCTAGTCAGTGGATCCAGGGGGTTCAGAGTGACCCAGGGGTATCCGAAGGCCTAATATATAACTAATGCTGGGACCAGTAGGATTCCAGTGCAAACAGGGAAGACTTTAAGTGTGAGGCAAAGGACGTGAACGGGTTCAGATAACCTAGAACGAGAGGTCTGAAGTAAGATGATCCTAAAACACAAACTAAATAGTTACTACGATGCATATTCATACAACCCTTACATTTGCATTCTATATGAACTGTTATTAGATTGATGGTAACGTAGATATGAAAATAGATGACTCACTTGTTTGTCTATGCAAATATGATAACGCCATATTTGCATAGTTACTGATGCAGATCTGGAGAATGAAGGCATGGACCCATATGCCAGTTTTGATGGTTTTTGAAACCATTCAACGAACGATTATGTGCTAGTTTAGAAATTACTAGTTGTGCTTATGTTTTATTTTATGGCATGTAAATATGTATAACGGTGTCATGTTTAGCGTGTTTTATGTTATAAGCTTATGTGCTGTTTGTGGCACTAATTTTGATGCACCTAGTGTGCATATGACATGTAAAGATAAACATAAGTAACTTTTAATAAATGTACCGAGGTATTTCAGTCAGCTCTAAATGTGTTATGCTATCAATTCCTAAGGATTTAGAAGAAAAAAAATATATATTCCGCTGCGAGAGTTTATCTCTGATGTAGTAATGTCACGTGGAAACCGGAGGTTTCTGCTTACGGATTTGCAGGCTCAAATTCGGGGCGTTACAGTAAATTTTTATTTTCTGCCATAGTCGAACGTTCGACTAGGGTTACCGAACGTTCAATTTCACAGTATTCCAAAAGTTCGAATCCTCAGTCAATGAACTTTTGATGACCTGGCGTATGTCACTGTTCAGGCATCAACTTTATGCCAGAAGGTACACCAAACTTTCGATCAGGGACCACCAAACGTTTGATTTGACCAAAAACCGTTGGTAATACAGTACAACGAACATTCGACAAAAGTAACCAAAATTTCGATGTTCTGCTGTATTTTGTAATAAACAGCTCATTCATATCCTCAGCTGTTATGCTACTTAGCTTGCTTACTGTTTAGGCCATATCTTTAGCTACTTATTAATGTAGGAGAAAATCAGGCATAGGATTTAAAGATTATTTTTTGAATAAGATCAGCCCAAGAATGAAATGAATATATTGTACAAAATATTTGAAGATTATTTTTAGAATAATTTATTTTACTTTCTGTACAAATATTTTGTTTTGTCTCAAAGGTTACGGTTATTTTTGTATTTTTATTTCTGTAACACCCCGTATTTTAAGATATTAAATAAAATATCTTAAAATCGGATTTATGGTCTAATAAACTAAATATGAATATTTATTCATAAATATTCATCAAGATATATTCAAAGAGATTAAATGTTTATTGAAAAATATGTATAAGTGCATCGGCATGATAAACGGACCTTAAACTTAGGAATAACAAAAATAGGGTCAAACGAACTCCGTTTTGGTCAATTCAAAAGCCAGAACACTCATCTTGGAGTCCTCTATCTACCTATAAAGTTTTATATAAATCAGATTTTTGTAGTTCTACTGAAACTGTCCATGAACCTACTGCCCCTGGACTGGACAACATGCATGCGTGGCAGCCCAAGATTATGCCACGTCACCGCCACGTCACCCTATTGATTTTCTTATGCTTTCTTGAGTTAACAAGTGTTCATTCTTGTCTTGTATGGTAGTTTAACAGTTTCTATAAGGTCAAGTGAATATTTAAGGATAAAATTACCTAACTATAGGATAAGGTTAATAAGATAAGAGATATTATGAAATGTAATTATGATTGTGATGACTCACTAACTTGCCCTTCAAGTTGGTCTTCTAGCCATTAGATCAGATCAAAATGGATTGATCTGGACCATTTATTTCTCTATATAAGGATGGCTCCTTTCACAAATCGCATCTTCTTCTGTTGGAGAAATTCTCTCAAATCTCTCTCTTGGTTCTCTCTTTCTCTCTTAGTGTTCTTCTTCTGTTCTTGCAACAGAAATCAGAGCATGGAAGCTCTGATCTTCCTCAAATCAGCAGCAGCCTTCTCCCTTCCTTTGTTGTGCATGATTAGAATCAAAAATGAAAGAAATCAAAGAAGAAGGATTGCATCTTCTTCTCCCTTGGACGACAACTTTTGGTAAGTTTCTACCTTCTCTTCTCATGATTTCTCTAGTTCTTTCATGCCTCTTTGCATCACTCCATCCATGGATGTCGTAGCATGAAGAGCTCTTGCTCTTTCCCTTTTAGTTTTGGTTCAAAAGAAGAACTCTCTTTTCTTCTTCACGAACATATATAGATATCTCTAACTCTCTCTTTCTACCTCTCGGATTGATACAAGAAAAGAATCAAGGATCCTCTTCACCACATTCTTTGGCCAGATGTCATCTCTCTTGGGTTTGCTTGTGGTAAGCTTCTAAAGCCCTTAAGTTAGTTTTTATGTCATAAGTGGTAGAACGAGATAAGATAAGGAAAGAACACTTTAGAAAATAAGAGGTAGAACGGATTTAGAAACGAAAAGAATAACATGTTTTATGATTACGTATGTTACAAAATATCTCAAAAGATATTTTGAGATATTTTACAAAATATCCCATAAGATATTTTGAGATATTATACAAAATATCCCAGAATATATTTTCAGATATTTTACAAACTATCCTAAAAAGATATTTTAGATATTTTGAGATATTTTACAAAATATCCTAAAAATATATTTTAGATATTTTGGATAAGACTCTTATTCATTAATGTTATAAGTTTTGTTTTAAAATAAGGTTTTCAAAGTAGAGTTTAATCCCCTATTGTTGGTTGAGCGTTTGAAGTCTAATTGACCAAATATTTGGGTAGTGTAAAAAGTTGGGTGATTTGGGTTTTAAATATAAACTCTGTTGTTGTGAATAGTTGGGAATCTTGGAATTGTGGTAGTTGGCCGAATGGACTGCGATGTGGGGATATTGTGGATTTGCTGATCTAGGGTTGTGTAGTTTTAACTATGTTGAAAAATTGAAATGACTTCTAAAAGTAAAGTGTGTGCATAAGTGTCAACAAAAATTAAAGCACAGCGGAAAGTAAATGACACAGATATTTTTGTTGACGAAGTGGAAACTCAGTTAAGAGAAAAACCACTCCGGGGCAGCCAAACCCAGGAATTCCACTATTCAGAAGACAAAGCTAGATACAAGATAGTAACACTCACATGTACCAATGCAGTGGTCGTACCTTGATCTCTGACGTGTAACCCAACACGAACGCTTCCCAACTAGGTTCACCTACCTGAAGGGGTCTTCAATGGAACTCCTTACCTTAGAGCCGACCTCTAAGATAGACTTCGGTTTACAGCACAACACACTTGAAAAACGACTTCAGAGGAGATATCACGTCTCTGAGCTTTAATGGAATTCACACCGAATTCTTGCAGCTCTAAGTGCCCAGAGGCCTCTATTTATAGGCTGGGGGTCAGAATGGGCGTTAGGTAAAATAAGCCTGTGATCCGTCCGGACGGTGGACCATGACCGTCTGGACGGACAACTGTGCGACAGGATTTTCCAAAATTTTCGTGGAGAAATCTTTTCTGTATAAGAACATCGTCTGGACGGGATGGCTCGATCGTCCGGAAGGACGCACGTCCGCTGCAAGTAATTTCCATAATAGGCTTCGCGAGTTCGGACCAAGGGGCAGGAGCGTCCGGATGGCTAAACTTCAACACGCAATTTCCATATCTAATACGCGTGCGTCCGGACCACAAGGGAGAGACGTCCGGACGGTTGAAGTCGAATCGTCAGTTACCATATACGATGCACCAGCGTCCAAACCACAGCTGTCAGATGTCCAGACGGTTCATTTTGAACTGTGATTCTTGCCTTACGGAGATACGCGTCCATACGGGATACCACATTGTCCGGACGGTTGATTGATCTTCCCTTTCTTGAACTTGGAAAGAATCAGTGAACCGTTCGAGAACTGATAGGCGTCCGGACGTGCTGCTGAAACGTCCGGACGGAGCAAGCTGGCACAGAAGCTTCTCGATACGATGTAGGTGTCCGGACGGAAAGACACGTCGTCCGGACGGATGGAACAGTAGACAGATGGACGTCCAGACGGGATGACACATCGTCCGGACGGCTGACAGGGAACTTTGAAATTCTTCTGACTTCACTCTGAACAGTGGAATCCCTGTTTGCAGCATCCTTACATATAAGTGATTTTGTCCAAACACAGAATGAGGCCAAAATACTAACATATCTGTTTATTATGTGATGCTAAAATAGGTGTTTTTAAAGGAACTGAATTTTGGTAATTATTATGGAAAATGGTATTTTTGTAATTTAATAATAAACGCAGTTATAATGCCCACATGAAATATGTGACATTATAATTGAAGAATTTTATATGCCGTTACTATGTCAAAATAATAATAGGATTAAGAAATCAGAAATAAGTATAGGGTTAAATCTATGTTTAGTGAATTGTACTGATTCACTATTTGCTTGTATTATATATGTATATTGTTAGTTTTATTGGCCTCATTATGTGTATGGACAAAAACACTTGTATGTAAAAGATGCTGTAAACAGGAATTCCACTATTCAGAGTGATGAAGAATTCAAGTTCCCTGTCAGCCGTCCCGACGATCGAGCCATCCCGTCCGGACGTCCATCTATCCACTGTTCCATCCTTCCGGACGACGTGTTCACCCCAACCGGACACCAAACAGACCAGCATCATCCGTTCGGACGATGTATCTTTCCGTCCGGACCCTCTACTGTATCGAGAAGCTTCTTTTCCAACTTGCATCCGTCCGGACGTCTATCAGTGATCGATCAGCTTCAGATTCTTTCCAAGTTCAAAATATGGGAAGATTGATACACCGTCCGGACGATGTGGTTTCCCATCCGGACTCTCTCATACATAAGGCAAGAATCGCAATTCAAATATCACCGTTCGGACGTCAGTCAGCCTTGGTCCGGACGCGCGTCCAACTAATATGGAAATTGCCGATTCGACTTCAACCGTCCGGACGTCTGCCTCTCATGGTCCGGACGCACGCATAGCAGATATGGAAATTGTGTGTTGAAGAATTGTCGTCCGGACGTTCATCCCCTTGGTCTGGACGCGTTAAGCCTTATATGGAAATTACTTGCAGCGGACGTGCGACCGCCCGGACGTCAGTGTCTCACCGTCCGGATGCGGCTCTTAAACAGGAAAGATTTTCAGCGAAATTTTCAGAAAATCCTGTCGCACAGTTGTCCGTCTGGACGGCTCAAGTTCACCGTCCGGACGGCGTCCGTACATATTACAGCAGTCGCCCATTCTGCACCTCAGCCTATACATATTACAACAGTCGCCCATTCGGTATTGAATTCCATAAGAGCTCAGAGAAGTTCAAAATCCCTCTGAAGCCGTTACAAGTGTGATGCGCTACATCTGAAGTCTATCTTAGAGGTCGGCTCTAAGGTAAAGGATTCCATTGAAGACCCCTTCAGGTAGGAGACCTGGTTGGGAAGTATTCGTGTTGGGTTACACATCAGAAAGCAAGGTACGACCACTGCATCGGGTTAATGTGAGTGTTACTGTCTTGTATCTAGCTTTGTCTTCTGAATAGTGGAATTCCTGGGTTTAGCTGCCCGGGAGTGGTTTTTCTCTTGATTGAGTTTCCACTTCGTCAACAAAAATCTGTGTGTCTTTTATTTTCCGCTGTGCTTAATTTTTGTTGACACTTGTGCACACACTTTACTTTTAGAAGTCAATTTCTATTTTCAATTGGTATCAGAGCTTGGTACACTCTGAGAAGATTAAATTCTTGAGTGTCATTTATTTTTTACTTCTATTTGCTACTATGTCTCAAACTCTTAATTCTGTTCCTACCATCGATGGTACGAACTACGGCTATTGGAAAGCTCGGATGCGGTTCTTTTTAAAATCTATTGACTGTTGGAGTATTGTTGAAACTGGTTGGACTAAACCAGAGGATACAACCCTCGAGACAGTCCCTCTGAAAAACGCTTGACTTTCCAATGATAAAGCCCTCCATGCTCTATGCCAAGCACTTTCTCCTTCTGAATTCGCCAAAATTTCAAATTGCGAATCAACCAAAGAAGCATGGAAAATCTTGGAGACAACATATGAAGGCACGAATCTTGTTAAATTTGCCAAACTTCAAATGTTGATTTCAAGATTCGAAAAAATTAAGATGTTGGAAGAAGAGACCTTTGGAGAGTTTTACTCCAAGATGAATGACCTGAGGAACTCCATGGTGAGTCTTGGGAAACCTATCTCGGATGTAAAACTCATCCGAAAGATTCTAAGATCTTTGCCTGAGCGTTTCAGAATCAAGGTGACCACCATTGAAGAAAGCAAGGATCTTGAGGAGATGAAGATTGAAGAGCTGGTGGGATCTCTTCAAACATATGAGCTGTCTCTGCCCCCGGTCAAGAAGTTGAAGACCATTGCTCTAAAGGCTTCCAAGAAGAAGGTAGAAGCATCATCTGAAGATGACTCTGAGGATGAAGAAAAGGCTGTGGCTATGTTAGCCAAAAATTTCAGAAGACTGATGAAAGATGATCGGTTCAAGAAGAAGTTTTCTGAAAGAGTAAAGAAATCTCCCAGAGAAGTTGAACCTGAGGAAGAAGATAAGAAAGATCCCAGAGGACCCCGATGTTTTGGATGCTCAGGCTTTGGGCATATCCGGGCCGATTACGGGAATCTTAGAAAGGGCAAGGGGAAAGCATACAATGTGCCTCTCAGTGATGAGTCAGAAGAAGAAGCTCCAGAGTCTGAAAAATTTCTGGCCTTTGTAGCCCCACATGTTGAAGAAGAAGACTCGTATTACTCGGAGCATAGTGATAATGAGGAAGAGCTCAAGGAAGCCTAAAAGACACTCTACATAGAGTATGAGAAGCTGAGGGAAGGCCGAAAGTAGCACCATAATGATCTGAATAGTTTGCAGACCGAGAAGAGTTCATTGCTGCTCAAAGTACAAGAGCTCGAGGAAAATCTACTAGAGACGCAGCTCCAGCTAGAGCGAGTCACTGATAAGAAGCTGACTCATATGATGTCTATCCAGAAGAGCCCAAATGACAAGACTAGCCTCGGGTATGTAGCTCCCTCTTCTGATGTTCCTTCTTCCTCAAAGACTGTGTTTGTGAAACCTACAGTCCCAGAGCCTCCTCCCACAGTTGAAGATAAAAAGAAGGAAAATGTCAACGATGATGTTCCAGGCATTCAGGAGCCTCATTCCATCAGAAGACCTCCCATTTGCCATCACTGTGGTCTTAGTGGGAATGTTCGCCCTCAGTGCTCCCTCCTGAAAGCACCAAAGGCCAAAGCCAAGAAAGAAGTGCCCAGACAAGCTCATTATGGCACTAGACCAGTAGTCCAGCATCAGACTCCATGGCATCAGGCGTCTTACCAAGCACCATGGGAACAAGCACCAAGGCATCAGTATCAAGCCCCTTGGTCTCATGCTCCTCAACATCAACGGCCTCAGCAGCAGTTTGTACCAGCCAATCACAGTGGCACCTACAAGAGCAAACCCAAGTAGTTTAGAAGGCCTCAAAAGATGAAAGAAGAACAATACTTCAGTAAGCCTCCTATCTGGATGTAGAACATTATGGAGTGGATGATGCAGTCCTGCCAGCAACCACCCACTAGAAGGCAGACTTGGGTCGAGAAGGACAGTCACCCCATGAGGGGGAACCGACGCACCTAGTAGATTCAGGTGTTTATGCCTAGGATTTGGTTCCTAATCCTAAGACATCAGGTTTGATTGCTTGCACTTTTACTTGTTATTTTTGTGTGCTTACTATGCAATCGAGGAACCAGTTTGTTGTGCCCCTATTCTCTTGAGAGAGCATTGCAGGTACTTGTTGGGGAAGACAGAAAAAGCAGGTCGAGCGACTGTTTTTCTGTATTGGCATCATCAGGTTTGATCTTGCCTTGCGTATGATGTCTTTTCCATATTGCATTTTTTTTTAAAGTTAAAAAAAAAAAATTTGGGAGAATTTGCAGGATATTTTTTCTCTTGGCATATCAGATATTTGCATGTATTTTCTCCTGATATCTCAATTCTTTGGGTATTAATTTACTTTGCTTAGATATAATTGAGAGTTTCTGACTATAATTTGCCAAGTGTTTTCCTGTATATGCAAAAATTGGATTGCTTATTTTCTCATGCGATGAAAAATGTGCACTATCCACGAGTCCCCTAAAGGTACATCTTTCATTCTCTAACTTTGTGTTTCCAGAATTTTGGATAAGAGAAGAGGTTTTTAATAAGATGACCAAATTGACCACATGCTAGTTGAACCTAGCACCTAAAAACTCTGGCATTCCCTTTAGTTTGCAGCAACATAAGAAACAAGCAGTTAATCATATGAATTATGTGCTTTAACGTGTATATTCACTGCTTATGTGCTACATTTGCTTTATGCCTTGCCCTCTACGTGCAAGTAAAACATTTATATTGTCCTTCATGGTACAAGTAAATCACTTAGGTGCTGCATCTCAGGGGGAGTGTATCAGATGAAGGTGGCTAGGCCCTAGTAAGTTATAAGGTTTGACTTTTGGCTTATCTTCCATTTATTTTCTATCTTGTCTAGAAAATCTGGTTGCTCTTTGTCATTTTTGTGATAGTCATACCTTGTGGGTTAAGTCTTCACACACACATGCATTGCATGAGTTGAGCTGTCTATTTGAATTTTCTATGTCCAGGAAAATGTTTGTGCTGATTGAACTCTCAAATCTCTTTTATATCTCTGCTTAGTTTTGAGATGCTCCCTGATTGAGTTATCAGTGGATTATACATGCGTGTTCTGAAACTAACTTGAGAAAAATTAAAATTTTGTAAATTTTTCTTCAATCTTCTGTTTTTCAGTGTGAAGCGTCCGGACGGACCTATTCTTACGTCCGGACAAGTGACACATCCGGACATGATCTCTACAGGTTTAAGACTTGCGTCTCTTTCTCTGCCATACACACATCTTTGCATTTTTATTGATTTATCATGGCATCTTATGTGTTTTTCTCGTGGATTTCTCCCGAGATTTTGGCATTTTTTTGCACATCTCTTTTCATCCCATGATCTTCATTGTGTCTTCCGTTATTCTTTTAAGTTTTTGTGGTTTTAGAATATTGGAATATTTGTTGGGATATTTTCTTGAGATAGTGTGTATGAAAATCCTTCTCTGTCTGTGTGTTGGGCTGATCATGATATATTTATGCCTTATGAGTAGCTGCATTGCTTATATTTCTCTTTGGCATCTATTTGACAGCCATGCTAAATACCACATTATTTTTGGAACTAACAGGATCTAATGGTATTTCTGGAGATATTTTTGGTTGGTTTTGATTCAGGAATATGATATCCAGCGGCTCCCAACACAATGTTTGACAGATGGATCCTTTGGAAAACTGACTGTTGTTGAAGTTGGATGTTCAAATTCCAAAGGTCTTAGGATTAGGATGAGCTTTTTCCCCAGCTCATGCAGAGCCTTCCGTAGCATTCCCTCAGATCTGCATTAGTCAGAAGTTCAATGGTGAATCTCCTCAGTTATCTTGCAGACCAGTTGCTTAGAGGATGTCAATCCGCGGATAACCAAGTTCAGGCTTTGCAAAATCAAGAGATTGAAGATTTTTCAGTCCATGGTTCCCGGCTTTCGGAGCTAGAAGTCGAAGTAGTACAAATCCAGCCTTTACGGATTTCTCTCTGATACTTGATTTTAGTGGATCAGCAGGATTTGATACTTGGAGGATTTCTGTTCCTCTCTTTTCGGCCACTTGCAGACTTCTCTCTTTTTTCCTATTGTTTTGGATTTTAGAAAGTTTATGTCTGTGGATATTATTACTCTGTTTACCCTGGTCCTTCTGAGACCGTTAGGGGGAGTAATTGTTGTGTAGTATTTCTCATTACTCTAGTTTACCCTTTGTCCCTTTGTGACAAAAAAGGGGAAGTAATTTTTATTTTTGGACCGGGAATGTATTTCCAAACCGGTCAAGTGTTTTTTGTCCCAGAATGGCTAAAATGGGAGTTTGTTAGTTTTATTGGCCTCATTCTGTGTATGGACAAAAACACTTGTATGTAAAAGATGATGTAAACAGGATTCCACTATTCAGAGTGTTGAAGAATTCAAGTTCCTTGTCAGCCGCCAGGACAATCGAGCCATCTCGGCCGGACGTCCATCTATCCATTGTTCCATCCGTCTGGACCCTAGACAGACCAGCATCATCCGTTCAGACGACGTATCTTTCCGTCTGGACCCTCTACTGTATTGAGAAGCTTCTGTTCCAGCTTGCATCCGTCCGGACCTCTCAGCAGCCCGTTCGGACGTAAATCAGTGATCGATCAACTTTAGATTCTTTCCAAGTTCAAAATATGGGAAGATTGATACACCGTCCGAACGATGTGGTTTCCCGTCTGGACTCTATCATACATAAGGCAAGAATCGCAATTCAAATATCACCGTCCGAACGTCAGTCAGCCTTGGTCCGGACGCGCGTGCAACTAATATGGAAATTGCCGATTCAACTTCAACCGTCCGGACGTCTGCCTCTTATGGTCCGAACTCACGCATAGTAGATATGGAAATTGCGTGTTGAAGAATTGTCGTCCGGATGTTCATCCCCCTTGGTCCGGACGCGCTAAGCCTTATATGAAAATTACTTGCAGCGGACATGCGACCGTCCGAACGTCAGTGTCTCACCGTCCGAACACGGCTCTTACACAGGAAAGATTTTCAGCAAAATTTTCAGAAAATCCTGTCGCACAGTTGTCCGTCCGGACAGCATCCGGACGGCTCAGGTTCACCGTCGGGACGGCGTCCGTACATATTACAGTAGTCGCCCATTCTTCACCTCAGCCTATAAATCGAGGCCCCTGGGCATTGAGAACTTCAAGAATTCGGTATTGAATTCCATAAGAGCTTAGAGAAGTTCAAAATCTCTCTGAAGCCATTACAAGTGTGCTGCGCTACATCTGAAGTCTATCTTAGAGGTCGGCTCTAAGGTAAAGGATTCCATTGAAGACCCCTTCAGGTAAGAGACCTGGTTGGGAAGCATTCGTGTTGGGTTACACGTCAGAGAGCAAGGTACGACCACTGCATCGGGTTAATGTGAGTGTTACTATCTTGTATCTAGTTTTGTCTTCTGAATAGTGGAATTCCTGGATTTGGCTGCCTCGGAGTGGTTTTTCTCTTGATTGAGTTTCCACTTCGTCAACAAAAATCTGTGTGTCTTTTATTTTCCGCTGTGCTTAATTTTTGTTGACACTTGTGCACACACTTTACTTTTAGAAGTCAATTTCGATTTTCATATATTACAGTGATTATATCTGTGGATCAATTTTTGTAGCAGGAAAGAACTGTGAGTATTTCTCACTCACTGAGGGTGATACGTGTGGTTTAGTCTTTAGCAATGTAGTGATCTCTGTTTTATTTGATTATATGTTAATTGATGTCTGGCATTTAATATGTGTAACATGTTTTGGTTGAGATTATGGATGTGATGCCATTTCCATGATTATATTATGGTGTGATAAGTCTTGATAAAAAGACTGGAGGTTTAGATACCAAGGTGTTAGTGAATTGAGGAGACCAATGGATAAATGAAAGTTTAGGTACCAAGGCATATATACACTATAAGATCGTCGGATGAACCAAAGGTTGAAGGAATAATAGAGAAAAGCAGTGATAGAAGAATAAGGTGTTAAATTAGCGGAGAAAATAGCGCTAATAGTATGTTAAATTATCGGAGAAGATAGCGCAAATGATGTGTTAACAAGAGATATGGTTTTGAGTTTGTGAATAATTAAAGGAACAAGCATGATTATATGTGGATGTGATTATGTAATTAGGAATATTGATGAGTGTCAAATATTGCATATATGGACCCTTTAATTCACATTTACTAAACCTTTAGTTTTGTTATTTTCTAATGTTTTTTGTTAGTTTTGGTATTTTAGTGTTTTGCAGGTCACTGAGAGAAAACAATAGCATTATGGTGAAAGAAAGCACACTTTGAGATGACCTAGATGATTTGGTTATGCTCAACCAAATCAAGGAGAGGACTAAATCGGAATTTTTCTAATTGGAGTCAAAATCGGATTGGACTAAATTTCAGATTCTGCCTATGTCACAGTATTTTAGCCATAACTTTCAGCTCAAATATCCGATTAAGGTGAATCAAGTGGTGTTGGAAATCTAACTCAATTTTCTACAAATCATTGTGAAATAGGATTTTCCTAATTCGGACGTCTACTTTGCAAAAATTGCCTCGTAATAAAAGACCGCAAATCTGGACGGATTTGGAGTCCTTTTCCTTCTTGGATTGAGTTTTGAGTTTCCTACTCAAACTAGGAGACTAACCTCCGATTTTACTAGAAATTCTAGGGTTTGTTTTCTCCCTGTAAATAGACCTCTAAGCTTCAAGAAAAAGTGTGTGAGGCTAGAACAAAATTTTGGTGTCTTCTTGCAACAATTTTTCTTGTAAGTTCTTCTAATTTGTAATGTTTTCAATTCAAGTTAGCATGTTATTTTTAGCCATGAAAGGCTAAATCCTCAAGTAAGGTTGAGGATGAAGCCTCACTTATGATTAGCAACAATATTTTCATGTGATGTAATATTTTCCAATTTTAATGAGTTTGATTGTCAATTGTTTTACTTCAATTCAATTTTGTGGAATGATTCTTGGATATCTTTTGTGATTCAAGGATACATTTGATGATTTAGGATAGTTCCATAGAATTGATTGTGCTTGGTTTTCTTTGTTTTAAAAAATTGGATATCCCTTGTGATTTATTCTACGAATACAATTGAAGTTTTGATTTAAATTGGATATCTTGCTGTGATTTACAGATACACTTGATGGTTTAATTTAAATTGGATTTCTTTTGTGATTTGGGTAAAGAATAGATACATGTGATGGTTTTCATTAATTATTTGAAGCAAAAGTAAAACATACTTAAGATTTTATTGTGAGAACTTTGGAAAATATTATTGATCATGAGAATATGTTGCTATGAGTTTGTGAGTACGAATTCCGATACCTTAGTGCCTTTTTTTTTTATTTGATTACATTCACTCTAGTTAATTTTGTTTATGCTTTTGATTTTTATTCACAAAAACAATTTCTTAATTTTTGGAACTAGGTTAGGATTAAATTAATTTGGACTTAAATTTTGTTTGCAAAAACGCAATTCCCTGTGGGATCGACCTTTCACTTGCAATCCATTAACTGCAAACGATTCATGCACTTGCGAGTAATTAAAATTTTCACATCAAGTTTTTGGCGCCGTTGCCAGGGATTGAACCCGGGTCACCCGCATGACAGGCGGGAATCCAACTGTCAACATTTGGATGCATTGTATATGGTTATATAAATCAGTGTGTCAATATGTGGTTGAAGACCGTTGACTCACTCGACCACAGTATGAGATTGTGGTGTTAACCATAATCACATGCGAGTTTTGCAGGAACAAAGGCAGGAGCTACTAGGTTATGGATGAGACTTTTAGTTAGTAGATGTTATATACAATGGTTGTGTAATGTTTGTGCCGCATGTGGTACGTATGTTGTTAATTGGATGTATTTTATTATATCATAACAAATGGTTATTATTTACATATTGAGGTTATTCAGTCAGCTCTGATGTGTTATTGTAAACGAAGAAAATGTATTCTGCTGTCAATTTATACTATGATGACGTCGTTGTTGATATCATAACGATACGTGAAAATCGAAAATTTCACTTATGCCTTTTTGTAAAAGTGCAGGTCGTTACAATTTCTTTCTTTTTCTCCAAGTACTCTGCTTGGAAAGTACTCAAGCTTTACCAATATAAAGGCAGGTCGGTATTATTTTGGAATCAAGTTTTGAAGTATCAATTAAATTTTAAGTCTTTCAGAGTTATTTCTCTGTTTGCTTATTTGGGGCAATTAGGGGTTATCTCTTCCCTCTTTGTTATTTTCTCTCTTTCTGAATTCCCTTTTCTATCTTCAACTCATAGTTTCTGCTGCTATCATACGCTGTCAGAACAATCTTAGTTCTGTCTGACGTCAATTGGTATCGAAGCTTAGCGTCTTGGGGTGAATTTTCATGACTGGTGCTCGTGGTTGGCTTGGATAGGTTCTAAATGGGGAAGTTCCCTACCATGAACGCAGTGTACAAGACATAGTGATTGAAGACTTGCAAAAGCAGGTTGTGGAGTTAACCCAGCATGCGGTGCAAAACATGGAGATGTATCACGATATTGATGATCGCGATTCAAAATCAAATTTCGAGAACCCGTATCACAATCCTGTTCTGGTTTGAGAACAACGTGGTTAGGATGAAGAGTTTGTTAATGAAGAGTTTCAATATGATTAAGACGTTGGAGATCCTTGTCAATGTTTTGTAGATTCGAATTCTCCTCCGATTTATGACATCTATCATGACGAAGATGATTTATTGAAAAAGGTAAGTGTTGTGGTTGATGCAATAAAATTTATTGATGAAAATAATGACTACCATGTGTTTGATGAAAGTCCACATAACGAGAGATTTCAGTTGAGTAATGAGGAAATTAGTTATGTTGATTTTCTTGGGATTGAAAATTTTCTATCAAATTGCCCTAGTAATAATTTGGATGTTGCTTTTGGCATGTTCAATGAAAATTTTAATTTTTGTGGTCAAGAAAGAATTGATAATACTTTGAAGACTTTTATGGAGCATGAATTAGAGAAAATAAATGAAAGACTGGAGAAGATTGATTTATTTCAAGTTGGTGTGAGAAAATTCATATCAATTATTTAGAATCAAGTTGTGATGGGTTGCAACTTGTTTATCTTCTAGTTTCAAGTTATTTTTGTATTAGAAATACGGGATGGAATAAATTGATCGAACATCCAAAAGATCAAGACAAAGATGATTCGAATTTGTGGACAAATACTTTCCAACCCGGTGAGACTGATGCAGATGAAAATTAGGCATAAGATTTGAAGATTATTTTTTAAATAAGATCAGCCCGAGAATGGAAAGAATCGTACAAAATATTTGAAAATTATTTTTAGAATAATATATTTTACTTTCTGTACAAATATTTTGTTTTGTCTCAAAGGTTACGGTTATTTTTGTATTTTTGTTTCTTTCTTTTTGTCCAAATATCCTGTTTCAAAAGTACTCAAACTTTGCCGATATAAAGGCAGGTTTGTATTATTTTGGAATCATGTTTTCAAGTATCAATTAAATTTTAAGTCTTTCAGAGTTATTTCTCTTCTTGTTTGTTTGAGGTGATTAGGGGTTATCTCTTCCCTATTTTTTATTTTCTCTCTTCCAGAATTTCATTTTCTATCTTTAATTCATAGTTTCTACTGCTATCATACGCTGTCAGAACAATCTTAGTTATGTTCGGCGTTAGTTGGTATCAGAGCTTAGCGTGTTCTTGGGGTGAATTTTCATGACAAATGCACGTGGTTGGCATGAATAGGTTCAGAATGAGAAAGTTCCCTACCATGAATGCAGTGTACAAGATGTAATGATTGAAGACTTGAAAATTCAGGTTGTGGAGTTAACCCAGCGTCTAGCAGTGCAAAACATGGAGATGTATTGCGATATTGACAGTCGCGATTTAGATTCCAATTTTGAGAACCCGTATTACAATCTTGTTCTGGTTCGGGAACAACATTGTCGGGATGGAGAGTTTGTTGATGAAGAGTTTCATGAAGAAGACATTGAAGATCTTTGTCAATGTTTTGTGGATTCGAATTCTCCACCAATTTATGACATCTATCGTGACGAAGATGATTTATTGAAAGAGGTAGTAAGTTTTGTGGTTGATGTGATAAAATTTATTGAAGAAAATAATGACTATCATGCGTTTGATGAAAGTCCACATAACAAGAGATTTCAGTTGAGTAACCAGGAAACTAGTTATGTTGATTTTCTTGGGATTGAAAATTTTCTATCAATTTGTTCTAGTAATAATTTGGATGTTGGTTTTTGGCGTGTTGCATGACAATTTTAATTTTTGTGGTCAAGAAAGAATTGGTAATACATTGAAGACTTTTATGGTGCGTGAATCGAAGAAAAAAATAAATGAAAGACTTGAGAAGATTGATTTATTTCAAGTTGGTGTGAGAAAATTCATATCTATTATTCAGAATAAAGTTGTGATGGGTTGCAACTTGTTTATCTTCTAGTTTCAAGTTATTTTGGTATTAAGAAATATGGGATGGAATAAATTGATCAGACATCCAAAAGATTGGACAAAGATGATTCGAATTCGTGGATGAATTCTTTCCAACCCGGTGAAACTGATGGAGGAGAAAATCAGGCATAAGATTTGAAGATTGTTTTTTGAATAAGAACAGCTCGAGAATGGAAAGAATCGTACAAAATATTTGAAGATTATTTTTAGAATAATATATTTTACTTTATATACAAATATTTTGTTTTGTCTCAAAGGTTACGGTTATTTTTGTATTTTTATTTCTTTCTTTTTCTCCAAGTATTCTGCTTGGAAAGTACTCAAACTTTGCCTATATAAAGACAGGTCTGTATTATTTTGGAATAAAGTTTTTGATAGTTTGTATAATTGGCTACATTCTGTTGAACAAAATCACTTCTATGTAATAATGCTTAACAAACAGGGATGTTGTTATTTTCAGAGTCTACATTTTTATTATATGCTACAAGAAGACTCTGTGCAGAAATCAAGACAGTGAATTTCAATTCCCTTTCATTCGTCCGGAAGACTTGGTATTCCGTATGGACGCTCATCTATCAAGCATCATCCGTCCAGACGACGAGAACTTTCCGTCCAGACTCCAATCTATGTTCAGAAGCTTTGAGCTATTCCAAGTTGCATTCGTCCGAATGTTTCAGCAACACGTTCGGACGCCCTTCAGTATTTCAGTGTTTGACAAGTAAAATGATTTCTTTCCAAAACACAAATATGGGAAGACAGCTGCAAACCATCCGGATGTCAACTCTACATCGTCTGAACACTGTCATTGATAAGGCAAGTTGTGCAGAAGATGTTCAACTGTCCGGACGCTCAACCTTATTATGGAAATTGCGTGGAGCAGAAGTGCAACCGTCCAGATGCTAGGGCAACACCATCTGGTCATGGGCCTATTCAGGAAAGAATAATCAGCGAATTAGGAAAGCCGGTTGCAGAGTTGTCCGTCAGGATTCCCTCAGCTATCGTCTGGATGCCGCCTAGAGAAAATTGAATCAGTGTCGATTTAGGTCTTATCTAGCCTATAAATAGAGGCCTCTAGGCATGTAATTTGTAAGAATTTAGTATTGAATTCTGTAGAGCTTAGAGAGTATATTTTAAGAGTTGTTATGCTGATTCGCTTACTCTCATAGGGAGGAGTCCTAAGGTAAAGGATTCCATTAAGACCCCTTCAAGTAGGAGACTTGGTTAGGAAGCGTTCACGATGGGTTTCGTGTTAGAGTAATTGGAACGATTGCTGCATCGGGGTATGTGAGTGTTACTTTCTATGTACTAGCTTTGTCTTCTGAATAGTGGAAATCCTGGGTTTGGCTACCCTGGAGTGGTTTTTCTCTTAACTGAGTTTCCACTTCGTCAACAAAATATTTGTCTCTTTTCAATTTCGCAATTTAAATATTTTGTTGCACACTATCACACACTTGGTAAATTAGAAGTCAATTTTATTTTTTTCAATTGGTATTAGAGCTTGGTACACTCTATTAAGATTTAATTGTTGAGTTTGATCTGTTGACTTCTACTTTTCTACATTTGTTTCTATCATGTCTCAAAATCTTAATTTTGTTATACCCTTTTGTTAGTATTTTGGCCTCATTCTGTGTTTGGACAAAATCACTTATGTGTAAAGATGCTGTAAACAGGGATTCCACTTGACAGAGCATTTTCAGAAGACTCTGCACTGCGAAGAAGATAGAAGATAGAAGATTCCCTGTCAGCCATTCGGACGACATGTCATCCCCCCTCCGGACGCCCATCTGTCCACTGTTCCATCCGTCCGGACGACATGTTCATCATGACCGGACGTCAGACAGACCAGCATCATCCGTTCAGACGACGTATCTTTTCCGTCCGGACCCAACACTGTCTCAAGAAGCTTCTTTTCCAGCTTGCATCCGTTCGGACCTCTCAGCAGCCCGTCCGGACGTCCATCAGTGATTGGTCAGCTTCAGATTCTTTCCAAGTCCAGTATATGGGAAGATCAACTTCAACCGTCCAGATGATGTGGTTTCCTGTCCGGACGCAATCATAAATGTTAGTATTTTGGCTTCATTCTGTGTTTAGACAAAATCACTTATATGTAAGGATGCTGCAAATAGGGATTCCACTGTTCAAAGTGAAGTCAGAAGAATTTCAAAGTTCCCTGTCAGCCGTCCGGAAGATGTGTCATCCCGTCGGGACGCGTATCTCCGTTGGTCCAGACGCTGGTGCATCGTATATGGTAACTGACTATTCGACTTCAACCGTCCGGACGTCTCCCCCTTATGGTCCGGACGCACACGCATCAGATATGGAAATTGCGTACTGAAGTTTAGCCGTCCGGACGTCTCCCCCTTATGGTCCAGATGCACACGCATCAGTTATGGAAATTGCGCGCTGAAGTTTAGCCGTCCACGCTCCTGCCTCTTGGTCCGAACGCGCGAAGCTTGTCATGGAAATTACTTGTAGCGGACGTGTGTCCGTCCAGACGATCGAGCCATCCCGTCCGGACGATGTTCTTATACAGGAAAGATTTCTCCGCGAAAATTTGAAAAATCCTGTTGCACAGTTGTCCGTCCGGACGGTCATGGTCCACCGTCCGGACAGCTCACAGGCTTATTTTGCCTGACGTTCATTCTGACCCCCAGACTATAAATAGGGGTCCTTGGGCACTTAGAGCTGCAAGAATTCGGTGTGAATTCCATTAGAGCTCAGAGACGTGTTATTTCAAGTGTGCTGCGCTGTAAACCGAAGTCTATCTTAGAGGTCGGCTCTAAGGTAAGGAGTTCCATTGAAGACCCCTTCAGGTAGGTGAACCTGGTTGGGAAGCATTCGTGTTGGGTTACACGTCAGAGAGCAAGGTACGACCACTGCATCGGTACATGTGAGTGTTACTATCTTGTATCTAGTTTGTCTTCTGAATAGTGGAATTCTTGGGTTTGGCTGCCCCGGAGTGGTTTTTCTCTTAACTGAGTTTCCACTTCATTAACAAAAATATCTATGTCATTTACTTTCCGCTGTGCTTTAATTTTTCTTGACACTTATGCACACACTTTACTTTTAGAAGTCATTTCAATTTTTCAATAAGGCAAGAATCGCAATTCAAATGTCACCGTCCGGACGTCAGTCAGCATTGGTCCAGACGCGCGCTCATCAGTTAAGGAAATTGCCGATTCGACTTCAACCGTTCGGACGTCTGCCTCTCTTGGTTCGGACGCACGCATAGCAGATATGGAAATTGCGTGTTGAAGAATTGCCGTCCGGACGTTCATCCCCCTTGGTCCGAACACGATAAGCCTTATATGGAAATTACTTGCAGCGTACGTGCGACCGTCCGGACGCGGCTCTTAAACAGGAAATATTTTCAGCGAAATTTTCAGAAAATCCTGTCGCACAGTTGTCCGTCCGGACGGTGTCCGTACATATTACAGCAGTCACCCATTCTGCACCTCAGCCTATAAATAGAGGCCCCTGGGCATTGAGAACTGCAAGAATTTGGTATTGAATTCCACAAGAGCTCAGAGAAGTTCAAGATCCCTCTGAAGCCGTCTTCAAATGTGCTGCGCTACAATTGAAGTCTATCTTAGAGGTCAGCTATAAGGTAATGAATTCCATTGAAGACCCCTTCAGGTAGGAGACCTGGTTGGGAAGCGTTTGTGTTGGGTTACACGTCAGAGAGCAAGGTACGACCACTGCATCGGTACATGTGAGTGTTACTATCTTGTATCTAGCTTCGTCTTCTAAATAGTTGAATTCTTGGGTTTGGCTGCCCCAAGTTTGATTGCTTGCACTTTTACTTGTTATATTTGTGTGCTTACTATGCAATCTAGGAACCAGTTTGTTGTGCCCCCCATTCTCTTGAGAGAGCATTGCAGGTACTTGCTGGGGAAGACAAAAAAAGCAGGTCGTGCGACTGTTTTTTTGTATTGGCATGATCAGGTTTGATCTTGCCTTGCATATGATGTCATTTGCATATTACATTTTTTTAAATTTAAAAAAAAAAAAAAAAAAGAATAAAAAATTGGGAGAATTTGCAGGATATTTTTTCTCTTAGCATATCAGATAATTGCATGTATTTTCTCCTGATATCTCAATTCTTTGGGTATTAATTTACTTTGCTTAGATATAATTGAGAGTTTCTGACTATAATTTGCCAAATGTTTTCCTATATATGCAAAAATTGGATAGCTTATTTTCTTATGCGATGAAAAATATGCACTATCCGCGACTCCCCTAAAGGTACATCTTTCCTTCTCTGACTTTGTCTTTCTAAGAATTTTTGGATAAGAGAAGATGTTTTTGATAAGATGGCCAAATTGACCACATGCTAGTTGAACCTAGAACCTAAAAACTCTGGCGTTCCCTCTAGATTGTAGCACCATAAGAATCAAGCAGTAAATCATATGAATTATGCACTTTAAATTGTATATTCACTTCTTATGTGCTGAATTTGCTATATGCCTTGCCCTCTACGTGCAAGTAAAAAATTTACTTTGTCCTTCATGGTACAAGTAAAACAATTAGGTGCTGCATCTCAGTGGGAGTGTATCAGATGAGGGTGGCTAGGCCCTAGTAAGTTAGTAAGGTTTGACTTTTGGCTTATCTTCCATTTATTTTCTCTCCTGTCTTAGAAAATTTGGTTGCTCTTTGCCATATCTGTGAACATACCTGTGGGTTAAGTCTTCACAGGTATGACTATCATTGCATGAGTTGAGTTGTCTTTTTGAATTTTCTATGTCCAGGAAAATATTTGTGCTAATTAAAATCTTAACTCTATTTTATATCTCTGCTTAGTTTTGAGATGCTCCCTGATTGAGTTATCAGTGGATTATACATGCGTGTTCTGAAACTGACTTGAGATAAATTAAGATTCTATAAATTTTTCTTCAATCTTTTGTTTTTCAGTGTGAAGCGTCTGGACGAACCGATTCTTCTTTCCGGACGAGCGAAGTCTTGCCTTACGTTGTTCTAGCAATAGCCGTCCGGATAGTTAAGTGACTTGTCCAGACAGGATCTCTACAGGTTTAAGACTTGCGTCTCTTTCTCTGCCACACACACATCTTTGCATTTTTTATTGATTTATCATGGTATGTTGTGTGTTTTTCTCGTGGATTTCTCCTGAGATTTTGGTTTTCTTTGCACATCTCTTTTCATCCCATGATCTTCATTGTGTCTTCCATTATTCTTTTAAGTCTTTCTGCTTTTAGAATATTGGAATATTTGTGGGGATATTTTCTTGAGATAGTGTGCATGAAAATCCTTCTCTGTCTGTGTGTTGGGCTGATCATGATATATTTATGCCTTATGAGTAGCTACATTGCTTATATTTCTCTTCAGCATCTATTTGACAGCCGTGTTAAATACCACATTATTTTTGGAACTAACAGGATCTAATGGTATTTCTGGAGATATTTCTAGTTGATTTTGATTCAAGAATATGATATCCAGCGGCTCCCAGCACAATGTTTGACAGATGGATCCTTTGGAAAACTGACTGTTGTTGAAGTTGGATGTTCAAATTCTAAAGGTCTCAAGATTAAGATGAGCTTTTTCCCCCTACCGCAGCATTCCCTTAGATCTGCATCAATTTGAGGTTCAGTGGTGACTCTCCTCAGTTATCTTGTAGACGAGTTACTTAGAGGATGTCAATCTGTGGATAACCAGTTTCATGCTTTGCAAAATCAATTGATTGAAGGATTTTCAGTTCGTGGTTCCTGGCTTCCTGAGCTAGAAGCCGAAGTAGTACAAATCCAGCTTTTACGGATTTCTCTCCGTTACTTGATTTTAGTGGATCAGCAGGATTTGGTACTTGGAGGATTTCTATTCCTCTCTTTTGAGCCACTTGCAGACTTTTCTCTATTTTCCTATTGTTTTGGATTTTAGAAAGTTTTTGTCTGTAGATATTATTACTCTGTTTACCCGGTTCCTTCTGAGGCCGTTAGGGGGAGTAATTTTTATGATAGTCAGTTTTTATTACTCTGTTTTACCCTTTGTCCCTTTGTGACAAAAAGGGGGAGTAATTTTAATTTTTGGACTGGGAATGTATTTCCAAACTGGTCAAGTGATTTTTGTCTCAGAATGGCCAAAGGGGGAGTTTGTTAGTATTTTGGCCTCATTCTGTGTTTGGACAAAATCACTTATGTGTAAAGATGCTGTAAACAGGGATTCCACTTGACAGAGCATTTTTAGAAGACCCTGCACTGTGAAGAAGATAGAAGATTTTAGATTCCCTGTCAGCCGTCTGGACGACGTGTCATCCCATCCGGACGCCCATCTATCCACTGTTCCATCCGTCCGGATGACATGTTCATCACGACCGGACGCCAGACAGACCAGCATCAACCGTCTGGGCAACGTATCTTTTCCGTCTGGACCCTACACAGTGTCGAGAAGCTTCTATTCCAGCTTGCGTCCGTCCGGACCTCTTAGCAGCCCGTCCGAACGTCCATCAGTGATCAATTAGCTTCAGATTCTTTCCAAGTTCAGTATATGGGAAGATCAACTTCAACTGTCCGGACGATATGGTTTCCCGTCCGGGTGCGATCATAAATAAGGCAAGAATCGCAATTCAAATGTCACCGTCCGGACGTTAGTCAGCATTGGTCCGGACGCGCGCTCATCAGTTAAGGAAATTGCCGATTCGACTTCAACCGTCCGGACGTTTGCCTCTCTTGGTCCGGACGCACGCATAGCAGATATGGAAATTGCGTGTTGAAGAATTGCCTTCCGGACGTTCATCCCCCTTGGTCCGGACGTCAGTGTCTCACCGTCCGGACGCAGCTCTTAAACGGGAAAGATTTTCAGCAAAATTTTCGGAAAATCCTGTCGCACAGTTGTCCGTCCGGACAGCCCAAGTTCACCAACCGGACGGCGTCCGTTTATATTACAGCAGTCGCCCATTCTGCACCTCAGCCTATAAATAGAGGCACCTGGCATTGTGAACTACAAGAATTCGGTATTGAATTCCACCAGAGCTCAGAGAAGTTCAAGATCCCTCTGAAGCCGTTTTCAAATGTGCTACGCTACAACTGAAGTCTATCTTAGAGGTCGGCTCTAACGTAAGGAATTCCATTGAAGACCCCTTCAGGTAGGAGACCTGGTTGGGAAGCGTTCGTGTTGGGTTACACGTTAGAAAGCAAGGTACGACCACTGTATCGGTACATGTGAGTGTTACTATCTTGTATCTAGCTTCATCTTCTGAATAGTGGAATTCCTGGGTTTGGTTGCCCCGGAGTGGTTTTTCTCTTGATTGAGTTTCCACTTCGCCAACAAAAATCTGTGTCTTTTACTTTCCATTGTGCTTAATTTTTGTTTACACTTGTCGCACACACTTTATTTTTAGAAGTCAATTTCAATTTTCACCTTTAATGGGACGAACTATGGCTATTGAAAAGCTTGCATGCGCTTCTTTTTAAAATCAATTGATGTCTAGAAAATTGTTGAAACTGGTTGGATTAAACTAGAGGATGCAGCAGACGCAATTACTACAGCCCAAACAAGATCACGGCTCTCCAATGATAAAGCCCTCCATGCTTTATGTCAAGGACTTTCACTATCTAAATTCGCAAGAATTTCAAATTGTGAATCTGCTAAAGACGCATGGCAAATTCTAGAAACAACATATGAAGGCACGAAACTTGTTAAATCTGTTAAGCTTCAAATGTTGATTTCTAAATTTGAAGAAATTAAGATGCTTGAAGAAGAGACATTCAGAGAGTTTTACACCAAGATTAGTGACCTAAGAAACTCGATGGTGAGTCTTGGGAAGTCAATCTCGAATCCAAAACTCATCCGAAAGAAACTAAGATTTTTACCTGAGTGTTTTAAGATTAAGGTGACTACCATAGAAGAAAGCAAAGATCTGGAGGAGATGAAGATTGAAGAGCTAGTAGGATCTCTTCAAACATATGAATACTCCTTACCTCCAGTCAGAAAGGCAAAGACTATAGCCCTCAAGGCATCCAAAAAGAAAACTAGAGTCTCATCTAACGAAGACACTGACATTGATGAAAATGCTGTGGCAATGTTAGCTAAGAACTTCGAGCGATTCATGAAGAATAATAAGGTCAATAAGAGGTTCTCTGACAGATTGAAGAAGGCTTCCCAAACAGCTCCCAATGCTATGAATACTTAGGCTTTGGGCACATTAAGTCTGAATGTGCAAGTCTGAAGAAAATAAAGGGGAAGGCCTTTAATGATACTCTCAGCGATGAGTCTTAGAAAGAAGAAGAAACTCCTGAGGAAGAAAAGTTTCGAGCCTTCATGGCCCCTTATGAAGAAAATGAGGATTCTCAATCCTACTACTCTGAGCCCAGTGATGAAGAAGATATGAAAGTGGCCTATGAGCTTCAATACATAGAATTCTTAAAGCTGAGAGAAAAACACAAACAGTAACTGCAAGAGAGCTAAACAGCCTAATGACTGAGAAGACCACTATGCTGATAAAGATAAATGACCTAGATGAGAAGCTTCTTGAGACACAGCTCCTGTTGGAGTGGGTCACCGTTGAGAAGCTGACCTATATGCTGTCAATCCAGAAGAGCCCAACAGATAAAACTGAACTCGGTTATGTAGCTCCTCCCTCTGACATTCCCTCTACTTCTAGGACTGTCTTTATCAAGCCCACAGTCCCCGAGCCTCCACTCACAGTTGTGAACAAAGGGAAGGACATAATCAGTGGAGATATTCCGGTCACTCAGAAGCTCCCCACCGTTAGACGACCTCCCATTGGCCATCACTGCGGCCTAAGCGGGCATGTTCGACCCAAGTGTTCCTTTCTTAAGACTCAAAGATCAAAGGTTAAGAAAGAGGTGCCCAGACAAGCAAATTTCAGCATAAGACCTCTGGCCCAGTAGAAAGCTCCAAGGCATCAGGCCCCCCTGTATCAAGCTCCATGGCATCAAGCTTCAAGGCATTAGGCCCCACGGCTCCAAGCTCCCCAGCATCATAAGCCTCAGCAAAGATTTGTTCCTGCCAATCAGAATGGCAAACCAAGTCTAACAAATCAAGGCACTTCTTGAAAAAGCCGCAAAAGATGGAGGATGATCAATTCTATAGGGAGCTGTCTATTTGGATGCAGAGCATGATACAGTGGATGGATTATCAGATGAAGTCCTGTCAACAACCACCAAAAGGAAGGTAGGCTTGGGTCAGAAAGGAGGCAGACATTCACCCTTTAAGGGGGAATGGACTCATCTAGTTGGTGAGAGTACACATGCCTAGGATTTGGTTCCTAATCCTAGAGCATCAAGTTTGATTGCATTGCATGATTTTCTACTTGTTATATCTTTGTTTGCTTTGCAATTTAGGAACCACTGTTATTTGCCCCCTATTTCTCTTGTTGCTCTTGAGAGAACTTTGCAGGTACTATTTGAGGAAGACTGAAAAAGCATGTCGGGGGACTATTTTTCTCTATTGGTAATTTTGATCCTTCACAAGTTTGATCTTACCTTGTTTTTATTGTTTTTCATAAAAAAAAAAAAAATTAAAATTGTTAGTATTTTGGCCTCATTCTATGTTTGGACAAAATCACTTAAGTGTAAAGATGCTGTAAACATGGATTCCACTATTCAGAGTCTGCATGTCAGAAGAATTCAAGTTCCCTGTCAGCCGTCCGGACGATCGAGCCATCCCGTCCGGACGCCCATCTGTTCACTATTCCATCCGTCCGGACGACGTGTCATCCCATCCGGACGCCAAACAGACCAGCATCATCCGTCTGGACGAAGTGTACATTCCGTCCGGACCCCATACTGTATCGAGAAGTTTCTGTGCCAGCTTGTATCCGTCCGGACGTTTCAGCAGCATGTCTGGACACCTCCCAGTACTCGATTAGTTTTTGATTTCTTTCCAAGGTCCAAGAAAGGGAAGATCAATCAACCGTCCGGACGATGTGGTATCCCGTCCGGACGCCCGTCTTCGTAAGGCAAGAATCGCAATTCAAATATGACAGTCCGAACGTCTGACAGCTGTGGTCCGGACGCAAAGAAGGAAATTGCCGATTCGACTTCAATCGTCCTGACGACTGCCTATCATGGTCCGGACGCGAGCATTACCGATATGGAAATTGCGTGTTGAAGAATAGCCGTGCGGACGCTCATCCCCCATGGTCCGGACGTGCGGACGCTCATCCCCCATGGTCCGGACGCTCATCCCTTAAACAGGAAAGATTTCTCTGCAAATTTTTCAAAAAATCTTGTCGCACAGTTGTCCGTCTGGACGGCCCATGTCCACAGTCGGACGGTGCCCAGGTATATTTTGCCTGACTCTCATTTGAGCCCCCAGCCTATAAATAGAGGCCCCTGGGCACTGAGAACTGCAAGAATTCGGTATTGAATTCCTCAACTGCTCAGAGACATGATATTTTTCCTCTGAAGCCCTATTCAAGTGTGCTGTTGCTGTGCTACAACTGAAGTTTATCTTAGAGGTTGGCTCTAAGGTAAGGAGTTCCATTGAAGACCCTTTCAGGTAGGAGAACCTGGTTGGGAAGCGTTCGTGTTGGGTTACACGTTAGAGATCAAGGTACGACCACTGCATCGGTACATGTGAGTGTTACTGTCTTTTATCTAGCTATGTGATGTGAACCCCGTCAAGAATAACGAGACCCAACAACGAAAGGGAACCTAAGACTGTTCTAAGGACATATTCGAATGGAAAAACCTCGACCCGTTGTTTATGACAAACAAGAACCTCGGTATAAGGAAGACGCCACAAACGGTGGTAGAAATTCCGTTTGATAAGTCGAGATGAACGCCACGGGAAATCCCGATAAGTTCGAGTAGTTCTTCAAAGAACCAAAGAGAATAAATCTCACAAGTTTTAACAATCATCAATGTCTCTATTACATGGTAGGTACACCTATTTATACAAGAAAATTACTTGCGGAGAAAGTAGTTCTAATCCTAAAAAAAATAAAACAAATCAATTCCTAGCAAGGAAAGAAAATAAGGTCCTAATCCAAAAAGTAAACAAATCAAAATATACTTAAATATCTAACTTAAATAAGGCTTGAAATCATTCTAAATATGGTACTCTTCATATTTCCATGCCGGTTCACCATCAATTGTCTTTGTGGTCCAACGTATTTCCATATAGCCCACCATCAATTATTCCGCATCAATTTGGTTTAGATTTTCTGCGATTGTTTTCTTGCCAATTCTTGGCCTTGACCGGATTCTTCTAGAACTTAAATCAAGGTGACAATTCTTTGTTGGCCACGTGGATCATGCTCAATGGGCCTCCACAAATTTGCTTGAGCCCATAACTCTTGGATGAGTCCGTTGAGCACATCCTTAAACTTCTTTGCTCGTGCTCTCGTAACCGGCCCAATAGGTACTTGAACGAGATACTTCAAAGCGGTGCCTTGATTTCCATCATTATGTCTTTTGAATAGTGGAATTCCTGGGTTTGGCTGCCCCGGAGTGGTTTTTCTCTTAACTGAGGTTCCACTTCGTGAACAAAAATCTGTGTGTCATTTACTTTCCGCTGTGCTTTAATTTTTGTTGACACTTTTGCACACACTTTATTTTTAGAAGTCAATTCAATTTTTCAATTGATATCAGAGCCTGGTACACTGTGAGAAGATAAAATTTCTTGAGTGTTGTTTTTTTGACTTCTACTATGTCTATATTGAGTATGGATAAAATTGCTTCTATTTCACATGATATGTCTGTTCATAAGACCATGTTCATTAAACCTATCATGTCTCATACTCAATCTATTTGAAAGGGTAAAGGGGATGATCAATCTATACCTACTTGTCATCACTGTGGTATTGTTGGTCATATTCGTCCAAACTGTTTCTAAATTAGGTCGCAGAAACCTTGGAAGAAAACCCTTATCCCTAGGAAAGATGAACCAGGTTTTGAAGAACAAGTTAAAGTATTAAGTGATCAAGTGAAACTCATTAGTGAGAACTTAGCATACCTCACCCCTAATGAGCAAAAATCTGTCCTGGTTAATAATCAAAAAGCTTCCAAACAAGTCTGGGTCAAAAAGGAAGATAATCTGTGTTTAGTTTCTCATACTACACTAAAAATTCTTGATACTTGTTTGTGGTATTTGGATAGTGGTTGTTCTAAACACATGACAGGTGATAAGACTTTGCTAAAAGAAGTTCAGATCAGCAAAGGTGGGCGAATCACCTATGGAGATGGGAGTCAATCCAGAGTCATTGGTAAAGGGATCATCGACATTCCAGGCCTTAGAACATCTCAAGAAGCTCTGTATGTAGAAGGACTTAAGGCAAATCTCCTCAGCATCAGCTAGTTTTGTGATAATGACTTGGTGGTGCAATTCTCCAAGAAGGAATGCAATATATTTAACAGCAGTGGCAGATGGCTCATAGGAGGAGAAAGAACTGCTGACAATTGTTACGGCCTTCTTGGTCTGGCTGCAGATCCTCAGATTTTCTGCAACAAAGCAACCATAGGTGACAGTGAGCTATGGCACCAGAGGTTAGGGCATCTCAATTTCTCCGATATGTTGAAAATTGCAGGCAAAGATGTTGTTAGAGGCCTGCCCAAAATGGAGAAGACTAGAAAAGGAATCTGTGGTCGCTGTCAACTAGGAAAACAAACTCGAGCACCCCATAAGAAGACCTCAGGTATTCTAACTTCCAAAAATTTGGAATTACTGCACATGGATCTCATGGGTCCTACTAGAATTGCTAGACTAGGTGGGAAAAGATATATTCTGGTTATTGTTGATGACTTCTCTCGATATACATGGGCTATTCCTATTCGGGAAAAATCTGATGCCTTTGATACAGCTCAACAATTGTTCAAGAAAATTCAGGTTGAGCAAAATTGCCCGATTGTGAGAATTCGCAGTGATCATGGAAGAGAATTTGAAAATTCCAAGTTCGAAGAATTCTGTCCCTCATATGGAATCAAGCAGGAATTTTCTTCTCCTATCACTCCTCAGCAGAATGGAGTTGTTGAAAGGAAGAACAGGGTAATTCAAGATATGGCCCGTGTGATGATCCACTCAAAAAATCTTGCTCAACACTTCTGGGGAGAAGCTGTAAACACTGCCTGTCATATCATCAACAGGGTCTACCTTAAGCCTGAAACAAACAAGACTCCCTATGAAATCTGCGAGGTAAGAAACCCACAGTGAAGTATTTTAAAACTTTTTTAAGTAAATGTTATATACTTCGTGACAGGGAAAATCTGGGGAAATTTGACACCAAGAGTGATGAAGGTATATTCTTGGGATATTCCACAAACAGTCGTGCATACAGAGTCTTCAACAAAAGAACAGAGACTATGATGGAATCGATAAATGTAGTAGTTGATGATGAAGAAGTTCAGAGACCTATCAGCATGGAGGAAAAACAGCTCGATTTAGCTGAACCTTCAACAACCCCAACTGATATCATTAATCCTTCTTCAAAGGAGTCTCCAGATGAATCTCCTTCTTCTCCCATGACTTCGGATACCACTCCTACTACCTCCCAAGATGAGGATACTCCTGCAATCTTCCTAAGCAATCATGGGTGAAGCATAATCATCCTCCTCAGCAGTTGCTTGGGAACATAGATGAAGGGCGTAGGCTGAGAAGTAGAGTCATTCAGCCCACCAGTGAAGTAGCCAATCAAGTCTCTTTCAGCTACTATCTAGCTTAGACAGAGCCCAAGAAAGTTGATGAAGCTCTACAGGATGAAGGCTGGGTCTCTGCAATGCATGATGAGCTCCATCAGTTCACCAGAAATGATGTCTGGACCTTGGTTCCCCGTCCTGCAGAACAAAATATTATTGGTACCAAGTGGATCTTCAAGAATAAAACAGATGAACATGGTACTGTGGTTTGAAATAAAGCCCGTCTTGTTGCACAAGGATATACTCAGATAGAGGGAGTAGACTTTGATGAAACCTTTGCCCCTGTTGCCAGGTTAGAGTCTATCAGAATCCTTCTCTCTATTGCTTGTCATCTTGACTTCAAGTTATATCAGATGGATGTAAAGAGTGCCTTCTTAAATGGAGTTCCGCAAGAAGAAGTTTATGTAGAACAGCAAAAGGGTTTTCAAGACCCTCATCATCTCCATCATGTGTACAAGCTGAAAAAGGCACTATATGGGCTTAAGCAGGCTCCTCGGGCAGGGTATGAGTGTCTCACCACTTATCTCCTGGCCAAGGGATTCACAAGGGGACAAGCTGATCGAACTCTAATTATCAGGCAACAAGGTACTCACAAACTCATCGCTCAAATTTATGTTGATGACATTATTTTTGGAGATACTTTAGACTTTCTTGCCCATGAGTTCTCTGAGGAAATGAAGCAGGAATTTGAGATGAGCATGATTGGAGAGCTGAACTACTTCCTTGGCCTTCAAGTTAAGTAAACTGCTGAAGGCATCTTCATTTCTTAGTCTAAATATGCTAGGGATCTGGTCAAATGTTTTGGGTTGGATGGAAAAAGTCATGCTCGCACTCCTATGAGCACCAGTGTCAAGATCAGTAATGATCTTGTAGGCAAATCTGTTGATTCATCACTTTACAGGAGTATGATAAGGAGCCTCCTGTATCTTACAGCCAGCTGACCAGACATTGCTTTTAGTGTGGGTGTTTGTGCTCGTTTCCAAGCAAATCCTAAGGAACCCCATCTCACTGCAGTTAAGCGTATCATCAGGTATGTAAATGATACCCTCTCTTATGGTATATGGTATTCTAGAGAAACAAATCTTGTTGTTGCAGGATACTCTGATGCAGATTGGGCTGGAAATGCTGATGATAGAAAAAGCACCTCTGGTGGATGCTTCTATGTGGGGAACAATCTGGTAGCTTGGATGAGCAAGAAGCAAGCGTCTATTTCTCTCTCCACTGCTGAGGCTGAGTATATTGCTGCGGGTAGCTGCTGCACTCAATTATTGTGGATGAAGACGCTGCTGGGGGACTACGGATTCTCTCAAGATACTATGATTATCAACTGTGATAATACTAGTGCGATTAATATCTCAAAGAATCCCGTTCAGCACTCTCGAACCAAGCTCATCGACATCAGACATCACTTTTTACGTGATCTGGTGGAATCTGAGGTGGTGTCTCTCTCATTCATTCCCACTGAAAATCAATTGGCTGATATACTTACCAAACCTCTAGATGGTAGCAGGTTTGAGTCTCTTCGTAAATCCATTGGTGTTTGTGCCATGTCCTAGAAATGATGTTCCATGCTAGGATGAACTCTTTGTCCTCTGATAGCATGATGTTGTAATAAAAAAAAAAAAGAAAAAAAAAAAAGAAAAAAAGGAAAAAAAAAAAAGGGAAGTCTTCATAGCAGGGTAAGTCTTTCACAAGGTATGTCAGCTATTTCATGTATTCTTTATGGTTTACTAGTCTGTTGAGCATTGATATATTATGTTTACATGTGGGTGAAAACATCAGTCTGACATGTACAAAAGTTTTTCCCTGCTCATTGTTTTTGTTTGATAGTCACTTGTCTCATGTGATGACCTCATGCACTATCCTAGACTCCCGAAAGGTATGCATTTTTCCTTCTCTGACTGGTTGCTTCTAGACTTTCTGAATAAGAGAAGAGGTTTGTGATAAGATGGTCAAATTGACCACAGGCTAGTTGAACCTAGGATCTCAAAACTCTGGCATTTCCTCTAGCTTGCAGCACCATAAGAATTGAGCAGTTATTCGTATGATTTTTGTGCTTTAAAAATTGTTTAATCCCTGCTTCTGTACTGAATCTGCAATATGCCTTGCCCTCTATGAGCAAGTAAAAATTTATCTTGTCCTTCATGGTACAAGTAAAACAATTCGGTGCTGTATCTCAGGGGGAGTGTATCAGATGAGGATGGCTAGGCCCTAGTAAGAGTAAGGTTTGACTTTTGGCTAATCTGTCATGGATTCTTTCTCTTCTTTAGGAAATCCGGTTGCTCGTGTCATGATTTTTCAAACCTTGTGGGATCAGTCTTCACACACACACACGCTTTGCATGAGTTGAGCTGGTTATCTTCATTATTTAGGCAGGGTAACTTTTGTTTCTGCTATACTGGTCTATCATCTCAATGTTCTCATAATTCTAACCTGCTCTATGACTAGTTTTTCAGACAGAAATACTTGCGTGTGCTACAATACTTGTGAAGGCTCTTACTTTGCTGCTTTCTCCCTATTCAGCAATTTTTCAGACTATGTTTTTTGATAACTGTTGAACTTATATTACTCTGTTTCCCGGGTCCTTCTGAGATCGTTAGGGGGAGTAATTTTTATGATAGTTTGGTTTTAGTACTCTGTTTTACCCTTTGTCCCTTTGTGACAAAAAAGGGGGCGTAATTTTTATTTTTCGACCGGGAATGTATTTCCAAATCGGTCAAGTGATTTTTGTCCCAGAATGGCCAAAGGGGGAGTTTGTTAGTATTTTGACCTCATTCTATGTTTGGACAAAATCACTTAAGTGTAAAGATGCAATTCAGAGTCTGCAATTCAGAAGAATTCAAGTTCCCTGTCAGCCGTCCAGACGATCGAGCCATCCCGTCCGGACGCCCATCTGTCCACTATTCCATCCGTCCGGACGACGTGTCATCCCGTCCGGACACCAGACAGACCAGCATTATCTGTCCAGACAAAGTGTTCATTCCGTCCGGACTCCATACTGTATCGAGAAGTTTCTATGCCAGCTTGCATCGGTCCGGACGTTTCAACAGCATGTTCGGACGCTTCCGAGTACTCGATCAGTCTCTGATTTCTTTCCAAGTTCCAAGAAAGGGAAGATCAATCAACCGTCCGGACGATGTGGTATCCCGTCCGGACGAGCGTCTTCGTAAGGCAAGAATCGCAATTCAAATATGACCGTTTGGATGTCTGACAGCTGTGGTCCGGACGCGCGTGCATCAAAGAAGGAAATTGCCGATTCGACTTCAATCGTCTGAACGACTGCCTATCATGGTCCCAACGCGAGCATTATTGATATGGAAATTGCGTGTTGAAGAATAGTCGTGCGGACGCTCATCCCCCATGGTCTGGATGCTCGAGAGCCTTATAAGGAAATTACTTGCAGCAGACGTGCGACTGTCCGGGCGATGTGCCATACCATCTGGACGATGTCCATAAACATGAAAGATTTCTCCGTGAATTTTTTGAAAAATCTTGTCGCACAGTTGTCCGTCCGGACGGCCCATGTCCACCGTCCGAACGGTGCCCAGGTATATTTTGCCTGACGCTCATTTGAGCCCCCAGCCTATAAATTGAGGCCCTTGGGCACTAAGAACTGCAAGAATTCGGTATTGAATTCCTCAACTGCTCAGAGACGTGATATTTCCTCTGAAGCCCTGTTCAAGTGTGTTGTTGCTGTGCTACAACTGAAGTAGACTAAGGTAAGGAGTTCCAATAAAGACCCCCTTCAGGTAGGAGAACCTGGTTGGGAAGCGTTCGTGTTAGGTTACACGTCAGAGATCAAGGTACGACCACTGCATCGGTACATGTGAGTGTTACTGTCTTGTATCTAGCTATGTCTTCTGAATAGTGGAATTCCTGGGTTTGGCTGCCCCGGAGTGGTTTTTTCTTAACTGAGTTTCCACTTCGTCAACAAAAATATGTGTGTCATTTACTTTCCGCTGTGCTTTAATTTTTGTTGACACTTATGCACACACTTTATTTTTAGAAGTCAATTCAATTTTTCAAAAATAAATAAAAAATTGGCGGAGGGAGAAGTTGTAGGATTTTTCTTTTTTCTTTTCTTGGTATGTCAGATATTGCATGTATTTTTGCCTGATATCTCAGTTCATTGTGCATTAATTGACTATGCTTATATATGATTAAGTGTTTATGCCTAATATCTGCCAAGTTTTTCCTGTGCATCTAAATGCTAGGTAGTTACTCTTCTCATGAGATGATTTTGTGCACTATCCAAGGCTCCCCTAAGGTACATTTTTTTTCTCTCTGACTTTTTGTTTCTGAAAATTCTGATGAAAGAGATTTTTTTTTTGTAAGATGGTCATATTGACCAACTCACTAGTTGAACCTAAAACCTAAAAATTCTAGCATCCTCTCTCTAGGTTGTTGTGTCAAGTGATAAAAAGCATTCAAAAATCAGTAAATATGGATAATTGAAAATATCCACTGCTTATTGTGCTATAAATCCGTTATTAAACTTGTTCCTAAAGAAACAGTCAGTGACCAAATCATTGCAGAAATAGACGGTCACTAAAGGACTAAGTAAAAGAAAGTGTTGCATCTTATGGGAAATGTATCAGATGATGGTGGCTAAGCCCTAGCAAAATAAGGTTTGACTTTTGATTGATTTAACATTGATTTTCTCTCTTGTTTTGAAAATTCAGTTTCTTTAAGTCATATCAGTGAACTTCATACCTTATTGAGAAAGTCTTCACACACACGCGCATTGCATGAGTTAAGGAATCTATTTAAATTTTCTCTACGTATTTTTCAGATGCTATCTGACTGCTATATTAGTTGATTATACATGCATGTTCTGAAGCTGACTTTAGGGAAAATAATTTTTCTTCAAATTTTCCTTCAGTTTTTATTTTTCAGTGTGAAGCATCTAGACGATCTCCTCTTGCGTCCAAACGGGTGTGGCTCAGATGGCCGAACGGTGAGGTGAAACGTCCAGACGCGTGCGATTCTACCGTATGCTTATGTGGCATCCAACGTCCATCATTTTTTCCTTTAGCCGCCGCACTCTTCCTCTCTTTTTCACGTTTTTTTGTTGGAATTTTGGATTTTTGTGCGTATTTTCTATATGGAGTTCAATGATCAAGCGGCCTATCCACCATCTAACTTCCATCCTCCCCACCAGCAATGGCAATCATCTCCATATTGTGCTGACTTTGAGGATAATTGACAACATTCTTCTCAGGCTACACCACCGCTTCGGTTGGATTCGGATTTTCAAGATCAACTGTTGAAATTTATGAGCAAGATATCCGCTAACGAAGAGGAGCCATCTCTTATCGACTGGTCTCCACAACAACAATACCATGCCGAACCACCATCTACTCAGTCAGGTTCTGACTTTCAAGCTCAGATGTTGGAACTTATAGGTGAGATCAATCAGGTTGTGAAATCTCAGGGTCAAGCCATTGCCAAGTTAGAGCTTCAGATGGAGCAGATGGCAAAGCAAGTAGAAGAAGAAGAGCTTCAAAGACAATCAGAAGCTGATCTTGATGGACACTACGTGGTGGATGAGAGTACTTATCATGAGCAAGCCATCACTGATGTACAAATTTGTTTAACTCGCAAGCGTACGAATTGAATGTAGCATAGTACGTGCAAGTGCGAGGTCGAATCCGTAGGGAAGTGTGTGTGAAGAAAAGAAAATCACTTTCTATTTAAATAAATCTTGTTTTAACCTAGACCCAAAGATTTTGGAATTTTTGTCAACAAAATAATAAACAAAAAAAAAACTAAATAAGAACAATTTATAAAGAAAGACACTAAGGTATCAGAATTCACCAAACCAAATTAAATAGCCTACTCTTGCATTTTATTCATAAATTCAATTCAATGGGCTCAATAGTCAAATTTAAAACATGAAAACATTTGAAGAAATCAATTCAAACAAATCACAACGATTATCCCTTTTTAATTGAAATCATCTATTGTATCCGGAAATCACAATAGATATCTCAATCTCAAAGAAATCAATCGATGTATTCATCGATTGAATTACAACAAACATTAAATAAAGATCATCAATCTAAAAAAAAAAAATTGACGTGGAATTTGAATATATATATATATATATAAGAACAATGAATCTATGAATATCATGACAAGAGTATAGGTGTTATCATTGATGATGTTTCATCCTCAACCTTAGTTAAGAATTTTAGCCTCTCATGATTAAAAACACCAACAACTCGTGAAATGAAATCATGAAATAATAAAAGCGAAGAAGAAAAAGAAGAACAAAAGTTTTTTTTTTTTTTTAAAAAAGTAAAATTAAAACAATGGGAAAGAAAGGAAGAACGGAAACGAAGTAACAATAAACAAAAGATAAGTGATGAGAAAGAAAGAAGAACAATTGAAAATTAAATGACAATGTCAAAGAAAGAAAGAACGAAAATTAAATAAAAAGTAAGCAATAAATAAAAATGAAAAGAAAGAAGAACAACTGCAAATTAAATAACTTAAAATTAAAGCGATTAATTAAACAGCAAATAAAATAAAGAAGAATAACTAAAATTTGAATAACTTAAAATTAAAAGAAAGAGTAACAACTTACAAAAGAAAAGAAAAGAGCTAAGACAAGTGCTTTGAAGAGAAAAGTTGATGCCCTAAGTGGTACCTAGCAGGGGGTATTTATAGCAGAAGATTAGGTTAAACCAATCTTTTACAAAATGGCACCTCTACCCCTCTAAACCCTAATAGGAGAAAAGAACGCTAGGGTTTAGGGCCATATTTTCAAAATGGCACCTCTACCCCTCAAAAACCCTAATAAGATAAAAGAATGCTAGGGTTTGGAGTCTCTGCAGTCGACAGGAACAAGGAAACTCCCGCTCTTATATTGCGAGGCATTTATGACGCGGCAGACATTCGAATTGGGAAAATTATATTTCACAATGATTTGTAGAATTTTGAATTATCTTTCCAACGCCGCTGATTTCACTTCAATCTGATACTTGAGCAGAAAGTTATGATCAAAATACTATGACTTGTGCAGAACTTGAAATTTAATCCAATCCGTTTTTGACTTCCAAAATTTGCATTTTTTTTTTTCACTTTAAAACTACGGTTTTCTCTCCAGGATCTGCAAAATACCAAAATACAAAAACTAACCAAAAATATTAGAAAATAACAAAACTAAAGGTCTAACTAATGCAAATTAAGGGGTCCAAATATACAATATTTGGCACTCATCAAATACCCCCAAACTTACATTTTGCTAGTCCCTTAGCAAAACAAAATGAATAAAATAAAATAAAATCAAAGTAAGAAACATAAATCCGCTTTCGTGGGAGAGACGATTGCATTTAGCATATGCAATAAGCCTTTTAAACCTCTAGGACTCCCTAGAGGACGAGTGAAGTCTCGTGAGGGTTTGCCAGAAATGATACCCACAAACATTTTAATGCACTATGTTGTTGTTAAGATAAAAACTTCCATACAAACACATGGTTCATACATCATGAATAGGCTTAACAAGGCGAACATCACAATCACATCAGCCATCACAAATCAATTAACTCATAGCTGGAAAATCGAGAAAACACATGTTCCAATAAGTGCAAAGTGAGATTTAACATAGACTCATGAGGTTTCAATTTCTCAAAGTTTGTGTACCCAAAATTCATAAGAATTTTATTAGATGAAAACAACCAAGGCTGTAATTTTTTTTTTTTTTTTTTTTTTGTATAGGCCGTGCAATGCTTGACTCCCTTAAGCTTTCTAATTGACCTATGTAGCGAGTGTTGGGCCAATGACTCCCAAACCAGATGGTTTTAGGGCACTAGATATAGACACATCCCTAAGGGCTTAATTACTCAAGTCAACAAGGCTACGAAGCCAAACTAGCCATACAATCAATCAAATTTAAATTCTGCATCTTTTTACGCGAACACTCAATGCTTAATGAGGCAAGAGGCCCGGTTACTCAATGAGAACTCAAATTGATGACTTTTTTTTTTTTTTTTTTTTTTTTTTTTTTTTTTTTGTTTTAAACAGCCAAGGTTTCATCAACAAATCATCCTACAAATCTTATGATACACATTCCTCAATTCAAATTTCATGCCCCACAAAACCAATGCAAGTGTGCTTGTGAATTTCAATTAAAACAAGTGAGGTCTCTCAAATCCAGCAGATGAGTCAACAAATTCAAATTTCTAATGATATGCAACGTTCAGAATGTTAAGCAAACCAATTATATGCAAACCATATTAAGATGTAATAATGCTCAATCAACAACATAGCAAATTTTTTTATTTATTTATTTTATTTTATTATTTATTTATTTTTAATTTTATGATAACAACAAAATAACAGATAGGGACAGAAATACAGACAGGGATAGAAATGCCTACCTCACCTCCAAACTAAAATGACACATTGTCCCCAATGTGACCAGAAATACAATACCGATTGGGTGATGCAAGTCGAGTATAGCAAGGCTCCCCCAAACTTGAATTGTAGACACGTATCCTGAAAAATATAATAAAAACAAAAACAAACAAACAATCAAGTGATAAGTGAAAGAATGAGGGTTACCTCCCACAAACGCTAAGTTTTAAGTCTTCAGCCAGACTTTCCTCTAGAGACAACAGTTACTCGGAATAGCTCGGGTCCTCCAAAAGAGTCGTCTCAATCTCTGGACTCTTCAACTCCAGGAATGGTTTCAACCTTTGCCCATTGACCTTGAAAGTCGTACCATTTGTAGGATCCTCGATCTCAATGGCCCCATAAGAAGAAACAGAGCGAACAATTGTGAATTGTAGAGAAGGACTTTCTGACCAGGCTCAAAAGATCGTCTCAAAATATGTTGGTCATGGGCCCTTTTCATCCGCTCCTTGTAAGACCTTGCACAGTCGTAAGCATCATTCCTCAATTCCTCCAATTTATTGAGTTGGAGCTTCCTTTGTGAACCAGCCTTTGTGAGATTGAAGTTCAACTACTTGATGGCCCAATAAGCCCGATGCTCCAGCTCCACCGGAAGATGACAAGCCTTGCCATAGACAAGCTGATATGGGGACATGCCAATCGGGGTCTTGAAGGCTGTGCGGTATGCCCATAGTCATCGTTCAAGCGCAGAGACCAATCTTTCCGTGAAGGATTTACCGTCTTCTCCAAAATTCTTTTGATTTCCCTATTAGATACCTCCACTTGTCCACTGGTCTGAGGGTGATATGGGGTTGCAACCTTGTGGGTGATGAAATATTTCTTCATCAACTGCTCAAAGATCCTGTTGCAGAAATGCTTGCCACCATCACTTATGATTGCTCGGGGAGTACCAAAACGAGCAAAGATATTATCCTTCAAAAACTGAACCACTACTCTATGGTCATTGGTCTTGCAAGCAATAGCCTCCACCCATTTGGACACATAATCCACAGCAACAAGGATATAAAGATGGCCAAAGGAGTTTGGGAACGGTCCCATAAAATCGATGCCTCAAACATCAAAAATCTCAACAATCAGAATGGGGTTGAGAGGCATCATATTCCTTCTAGAAATACTCCCTAGCTTCTGGCAACGCTCACAAGAGGCACAGTAGGTATAAGATTCACGAAACAAGGTGGGCCAATAAAATCCACACTGCAAAATCTTTGCAGCGGTCTTCTTAGCACTAAAGTGGCCCCCACAAGCATGATCATGGCAAAAGGAGATGACATTAGCTTGGTCATGCTCAGGGATACATCTCCTAATGATCTGATCAGGACAATACTTAAAAAGGTAAGGATCGTCCCAGAAAAAATATTTCACCATGGCTAGAAACTTTGACTTGTCTTGCTGTCCCCAATGTGAAGGCATGTGGCCCGTGACAAGATAGTTGACGATATCGGCAAACCATGGTGAAGGAGTATGAGCAATGTGCATCAATTGCTCATCGGGGAAGGTCTCAGAGATGGTGGCCTCCTTAGTAAAATCAACAGTCAGTCTGGAGAGATGGTCGGCTACCACATTTTCAGAACCCTTTTTATCCCGTATTTCGATTTCGAACTCTTGTAGTAGTAGTATCCACCGGATGAGACGAGATTTGGCATCTTTTTTGGAGAAAAGATACCTCAAAGCTGCATGATCCGAGTAGACAATGACTTTGGAACCCAGTAGGTATGATCGAAACTTATCCAAAGCAAATACGACTGCCAACAACTCCTTCTCCGTGGTTGAATAGTTAAGTTGAGCGTCGTTAAGAGTCCGACTCGCATAATAGATGACATGGGGGAGTTTGTCTATACGCTGCCCCAAAACAGCTCCAACGACATAGTCCAAAGCGTCGCACATGATCTCAAATGGAACACCCCAGGTCGGTGGCTTGATGATGGGTGTGGACGTCAAAATCTTCTTTAGAGCCCCAAATGCCTTCTTGCAGTCCTCATCAAATATAAACGGGGTCTCCTTTACCAATAATTTGCATAAGGGCTGGGTGATTTTGCTGAAATCCTTGATGAATCGCCGATAGAACCCTGCATGGCCCAGGAAAGAACGAACCTCTTTGACAGTACGTGGAGGTGGGTTCTACCATATCGGAGAAGATGCTGACCATGCACCGCTGAAAAGTAGCGGGTGCATTGCATAACCCAAAGGGCATGCAACGATAGGCGAACGTGCCAAAAGGGCAGGTGAAAGTCGTCTTCTCCTGATCTTAGGGGTCCACAGGTACCTGGTTGTATCCAGAATATCCATCCAAAAAACAGTAATAAGCATGCCCCGCCAAGCGTTCCACCATTTAATCGATGAAAGGTAGGGGAAAATGATCCTTCCTAGTGGCGGCATTCAATTTGTGGTAATTGATACACACTCTCCATCCTGATTGAACACGAGTTAGCACTAACTCACCATCTTTGTTCTCCACTACCGTCAATCCAGCCCGCTTCGGCACAACATGAATTGGGCTCACCCACTTGCTATCCGAGATTGGATATATGATGCCTGCATCCAATAACTTGATCACTTCAGCCCTTACTACTTCTTGCATAGCTGGGTTGAGCCTTCTTTGCGTCTCCCTCGATGGTTTGGCATCCTCCTCCAAGTGTATCTTGTGCATAACCGCCGAAGGACTGATTCCTTGGATATCTTCAATGGTCCAACCAATAGCCTCCTTGTGCTCTCTTAAAACATCTAGCAATTTCTCCTCTTGAGTATCAACTAAATCTGAGGCTATAATCACAGGCAAAGATTCGGCTAGGAACTTATACTTAAGACTGTCAGGTAATGGCTTAAGTTCCTTCTAAGGAGGCTCAAGAACTTCTATCTCATTTTCCTTGTTGCTCTCCAGAGGAGCAAACTCTAACATAGCATTTGCTTGCTCAAGTAACTTATCTAAATCCAAATCTTCTCCGAATTGAGCAAAGCATGTCTCCAGGGGGTCCTCAATGCTTGTTTAAAACACATCACGTCAACCGTTGTGAAATTAGTGTAATAAATGGGTGTGAAGAGTAGCATTACGCTAAAATAAAGCTATGGTGCTCTCTCCACTAGCAGAATAGATTAGTTTATCAAATTGTAATACCCCGATCTAAACTAAGGTTAAGAAATCCTTACCTAGGACTTAATGTTTAATAAAGAACAAGGTTTAGCATGGAAATTAGGAAAAATGGGTCTAGACTAACACTTAGGTAATTTTCGGGCTTGATATGATGGAAATTATGATTGTGGATTTAATACGCATGGATGTGACGTGACTCACAAACGTCGCCTTTAATCGGGGGGTGGGAGTTGAGGGGTTTTTAAACCTATTGCATGTCTTTCAAATTTTCCTACCTTCCAACGAGTTCTCTATGCTAGGGAGATTGACACCCTAGGGAGTCTTTTAGTGAGCCCATTATATAGTATGTTGAGATACCACATAACCCAAAAGCTTAAGCCTATGGGTTTGGGCCCAATTATGCTATATTAACCAGTCACACTTCTTACATTTTTCCAATGTGGGACTCAATCCTTTTACACTCACACATGTATACTCACAATCTCCCCCTCATGTGTGAGTCTATTACCACATTGCTACAACGTTTTTATTCCTACTACAGGAATCCCTGTACAAGCCCATGCTATGAAACCTTTGCCCTTCACTCCAAGGAAGCTCATCTATGCTCACACCTTGCACCTTTTTTTATCCATACTCCATGGACTTTTGTCTATGCCTGTGCCACTCCACCATCGGCTTTGATACCACTTGTTAGGGAGATTGACACCTTGGGAAGTCTTTTAGTAATCCTATTATATAGCATGTTGAGACACCACACAACCTAAAGGCTTGTTTTTAAGAAATATACCCTATTTCCAGAACTAGTGAGCTGGGAAAAATAAGAAGAAAGCAAACTCAATCACACAAGATACCAAGATTTAAGTAGTTCGTCTTACAAGCCTACATTCACTGGCTGAGACGACTCGGAGGAAATTAATTATCAAAAGATGGAGTACAAAGAGTAACAAGGATAAAATTACTCAAAATCCAAAGCCCCAATCTAATTCTCTAAGCCGTGAACGACACTACAAGATGTGAGAAATGAAGGTGATATTTCTCTCTTCGTTGTGCTTTGCACTAAGGGGTTGTATTTCACTCATTTTCAATAAGATAGAATAAGCACCCCTTTTATAGAAGCTATAATTTGGTTGAACAAGAGATATTCAAGTCACCTAGGTAAAGGACTTCCAATCCGTATGAGAATTGAAGTCTACGTTGGCTACTATTGAAAATCCAATACTGAATAGACATAGGTGAACGTAAGAAGTCCAAAACAAAACCAATGTAGACAAACAATGGAGTGGGCCCCATGAGACAAGACTTGATAAACTCAAGTCATACACAACAAATCTCCCCTATAGACTTGAATCCACCTGTCCTCAAGCTCGAAGACCAACTAAAGGTTAGCACAACTTTAGTTCTCAATAGTCACACATTTTGTCAACATATCTGCTAGATTCTTAATTCCACGAATCTGCTCTCAAGTACCAACTATTCACTCTCACGAAGAGAGCGAATAAAGCGATATACCTTAACTGTATGTGCTTCGTTCTCAAATGATACGCTGGGTTCTTTACAAGAAAAATTGCACTTTTACTATCACTATGTAGAACATGATGAGTGCCAAATATTGTCTATTTGGACCCTTTGATTTACATAAGTTAGACCTTTAGCCTTGTTATTTTCTGATGCTTTGGTTAGTTTTTGTGTTTTTATGTTTTGTAGGTTAATAAGTGAGGAATGGCAAAATTCATGTGGAATTACTTGGAAAATTCGGAAGCTCTGAAGAACTCGATCGATTGAACTTAAAAGTCAATTGATCGAATTTTGCCTAAAGTCGATCGATCGAAATTTTCCAGAACTTACTTTTGCTGAAGCGCGCCAGAACACCCAATCAAGAGATTCTCCATGACAAAAAGCAGTTCTCCCTCTGATTTTCGCAGCAGAACACGCTGGATGCATGACCTTGGTTGTCTCTAGCAAGAGAGGAACCCTAGAGGGGGTTAGAGGAGTCATTTTACATGGGTTTCTAGCCCTAATTTCCCTCTATAAAAGCCATATCCATACCTCCTTGTTGAGAGAGTTCAGAGAACAGTAGATAGGTTTAATTTCGTGCATTTTGTAGTGTATTCCAGTAGCTTTTGTTTCTTAGACACTTTCTTTTTGTAAAGCTTTCCTTTTATTTCCATGGTTGTTCTTCATTTTCTTGTGGTGTTTTTAGTCATGGAAGGCTAGTAACATCAACTAAAGTTGAGGATGAAACCTTTCCATTGATGACAATCACACTCTTGTTATAATACTTGCACATTTGATGATATATCATATTTGTTATTCAAGTTTCACTCATTTAAATGCTTTATCTTTTGTAATGAATGTGGTTGTTGGTAGATATAGGACATTTAATGTGTTTCAACCAATGGATAGATTGTTTTATCGGTTTGAATGATGATATCCATTGTGATTTGTTCATTGAATGGATACATTGGATGATTTGATTTCAAATGGGTACTCTTTGTGATTTATCTTTGAGTTGGATTCATTTAATGGTTCTAGAGTATGTGGTTGAGAAACTTGAATGACACCCTAAGCTTAATGTTCTTTGGGTGTTCAAGTAGAAACCAAGAAGTGTGAATTGTTGGATTTGGTTTGGTAGATTCCTTAGCCTTAGTTCCTTTTAATTTGCATATTTCATTCCATCTCTTTTATTTAGTCTTTTGCTCTTGAATCAATCCTCAAACCTTTGGAACTAGGTTAAAATGAGGTTGATTAAACAAGACACCAACATTTGACCATTTCCCTGTGGATTCGACCTCGCACTTGCACACACTATATTGCAAACGATTCGTGTGCTTGCGAGTACTCACTAAAACACACATCAGAACACCCTTCTCATTTTTCTTACCCAACTCATCCAGAAAACCCTATAGCCAAACCATCTCCTTTCTAGCTTTAATCACAGCTACATATCCAGCTTCTGTAGTGGAAAGAGCAATAATTTTTCTGTAACTTTGAGGCCCAAAACATAGTTGTACCACCTAGAGTGTACACAAAACTAGTAGTACTTTTCCTGCTATCAAAATCCACTTTAAACCTGCTCCTGTGAAGCATAGGGATGTGTCTTATGAGCCTTTTAGATACCTCAAAATCCGCTTGACTGCTTTCTCGGCTCACAACTCCCACTGCATTCACAATATACAGTCTTCTACAGACCATAGTGTAAATCAGACTACCAATATCATAGGTGTTGGGTAACTTGCTCATGTAGGCCTTCTCCATATATGTCTTTGAGAAACATCTGAACGCCCATCAGTGTCTGGGAAGATTCTGAAAAACTTAGAAGACACAGTTGGTGAATACAACATGCAATCGTCCGGATGCTAGGGCAACACCATCCTGACGAGAAGACTAAAGTTTAATGAAGAAACGCGTGAAGCGCGTTATGGAAGTTGGTTGCTACTTGCCATCCGGACACCCTCTATCTAAGTATGGACACAGCCTAGAGAACTCCAAATTAGTATTGTAATAGGTCTTCTAAAGCTTATAAATAGAGGTCTCTAGGCTGGTTTTATTCAGTGAATTCAGTACTGAATTCCATTGTACTAAGAGAGAGTGTTTAGGTAGAGTTTGAGATATGTTATTGCTCTCTTAGGGTGTTTATTGTGTGATTTGATCAACCTGTGAAGTCTAGCTTAGGGAGGAGCCCTGAGCTAAAGGATTCCATTGAAGACCCCTTCAGATAGGAGACCTGGTTGGGAGGCGTTCACGTATAGGTACATGTCAGAGTTTAAGGTAACGACTACTGCATCATGGGTATGTGAGTACGACTGTCTTGTAACTAGCTTTGTCATCTGAATAATGGTTATCCTGGGTTTGGCTACCCCGGAGTGGTTTTTCTCTTAATTGAGTTTCCACTTCGTTAATAAAATATATGACTTTTTTTAATTCTGCATTTAGATATTTTGTTACACAAATTGATCATACACACACGTTAATTAGGAGTCTATTTATTTTTCAAAAGTAAACAGAAAGTGTAAGACCATTGGGTTAAAGAGCCCCGAGGCATCAAGTACAGATAAGATTACCAGGTTGAAGAGCCCCGGGGCAAATCTAAATAGAGAATAATAGGTAAAAGCATTAGAGATAGAAACCAAAGTAAGATAGGAAGAAACATAAACGGAAGCATGCATAGCATTGTTTTTATGAGTGTGATGTTCTCATGATATGATATATATTGTTTACTTTTACAAATTTCCTATAGTTGTTTTCATGATAGTTGCATAACTATTTTAAAAGCATTGAGCCTAGACGTGCATAGATGTTCACATTGTCCAGAAATGGGAATGTTGAGGTCTTTGTATAGTTCAGCGGGATGTCAATGTCTTCTAGCTTAAGGCCTACATGTATACGAAAGCCCATAACGGAGCAATCGCATGCATGTATGTCTGAGCCACCGATAATAAAAGTAGTATTGTAGATGGGTTTATATGTAGATGCTTCCAAAAGATTGGAACTGAAAAACTAAATGACTCCTAATATAAACCAGTGTGTGCAGCAAAATATCAAAATGCTGTAATAAATAAGACAAATATTTTGTTGATGAAGTGGAAACTCAATTAAGAGAAAAACCACTCCGGGGCAATCAAACCCAGGATATCCTCTATTCAGAAGACAAGACTAGTTACAAAGTAGTAGCACTCACATACCCCTGATCCTGTGGTCGTACCTTGAACTTTAACGTGTAACCCAACACGAACGCCTCCCAACCAGGTCTCTTACCTGAAGAGGTCTTCAATGGAATCCTTTTCCCAAGGGCCAACCCCTAAGATAGTACACAACATCAATGGCTTGAGAGAGACTAGATCAGCACTATAACTCTAAAAATGTAACTCTCCAAGCACTAAGGAATTCAATACCGAATTAGTGCAATTCTCAAGCCTAGGGACTTCTATTTATAGGCCGCAGGTTCAAATGAGCGTCTGGCTTGAAAAACCTAGGAGCCGTACAGAAGGTAGACATAAGGCGTTCGGACAAACAATTGTGCGATCGACTTTCCAAAATTTTGTTGAAATTCTTTCTTGATTTTAGCTGCATCTGGACGATGTTGCCCTCATGTCCGGAGGGCCGCACCTTCGCTGCACGCAATTTCCATATTAAGGCTATACGTGTCTGGACCATAGGAATGATCATCCGGACGGTTGATCTGATGCACCCAATTTCCATATGTGTAGCTCTCGTGTCCGGACCATGAAGACTGGCAAGCGGACGTCTGAATTTTGAATGCGCAACTTGCCTTATGGATGAGTGGGTCCAGACGGGAATCTACATCATCTAGATGGTTGCAGCGATCTTCCCATATCTGTGTTTTGGAAAGAAATCCCGTAGCTAATCAAACACTGAGTGGCATCCAGACGTGTTGCTGAAACGTCCGGACGGATGCAAGCTGGAACAGTTCGAAGATTCTCGACACAGAGGAAGGTCCAGACGAAAAGTTGTCATCGTCTGGACCGATGATGCTTTGGAGAGTTGGGCATCCGGACGGTATCTCATGTCGTCCGAACGGCTTCAAGGGATCCCATTTCTCTGACTTGTAGACTGTGTAGAATCTTCTAGAAGACCTTTGAAAAGCTGAATTCCTATTTAAATGCATCATTACATAGAAGTGATTTTGGCCAACAGAATGCAGCCAATTACAAACTAACAGGAACTTCTATATATGTTATCAGCTGCATAGTATGCTTTAATGTTTTCTTAAAATTCGGTGTTTACTTTATCAACTCTATGTGCTTTCAAGAAACAGAAGTTTATAAAAATTGGTAGCTATTATTATGAACGTAAGACAAAGGAAAAATCAATTCTTTGTAAAAAAACTCAGTGATTAATATACTACTGAGATCTCGGTATATTTCATATTGAGATGGTGAACTCATAATTTCACCTGTATGGATGTGGTTAACACCACAACTGTATAGACTCTGATGTTTTGGCTACTAGTTCAGCAAATCTAGGAGATGACCTGGTAGCGCCGTATTTGGGGTACTGCAACTAAGGCATATAGCTGGAGTCATAGCTGTGTGGACTTGGATGTCCCATTTTTGTAGTCTTTTGTTCATGGCTTGTGTCCTACGTGGCTCTTCTTGTTGTAATTAGTAGTTATGTATTAGATGTGCTTTCCGCTATACAGTTTATGATACTATTATTATGTTATCCGCTCCTTAGATGTAACTCTGATTATCAGGTACATATTATGGGACATGTACCATGTGTTAGCTGAGCAACAAGTAGTCGTGCCACTGTGATGACTCATTTGTACATTTTTCTTTTTTTTTTTTAAAAAAAAAAAGGGTCGTCACAACAAATGGTATCAAAGCAGTTAGCTCTAGGGTTTGTTAGGAAAAGCGGAAACTTAGGGTTGTGTCGGAGTCTAAGGATAACAAAAGAGTTGTAGGATCCTAAAAGCTACAACACAAATGAGAGAAAATTTAAATATAAATTTTTGTGTGCATTGTATGAATCTTGTGATGCATTTCATATAACGTGTGTTTGGTTTTGTGGCATTTCTTTTACTTTCACATTGTAGGCTGATTTAAATGTGATTGCGCAAAGTATGCCGCCTAGACAAGTATTCTTGATATGCAATGAGGAAGAGGATTCCTCCATGGGTGATAGAGATGGTGGTGACTCACCTCCACCTCCACTACCTCCTCCACACATGCCTGATTTTGGGCAATTATGGGCAGCCTTGATGGCCGCCATTCCCAGACAAGCTAAGCATGCTGAGGTTGTTGGTTGCCCATCGACCACTTTCCTCAGACATAGCTCACCCATGTTTGATGGAAGTGAAGGGCCAATAGCAGCAGATGACTGGATCACTTCTTTTGAGGACTTGGCTGATGCACTTAGTTGCACTGATGGTCAAATGGTTGACTATGCGGGGCTGAAACTGAAAGGTGAAACCCGACACTGGTGGAAGTCCACGAAGTTACTTCTCACTAATGAATTGGAACGTGGAGTTCACATCCCGTGGGAGTGTTTCAATAGGGAGTTCAATGATTGCTTCTTCCCTCGGGCACAAAGGCAACAATGTGCGCGAGACTTTCAGGATCTGAAACAAGGTACTCAGCTAAATTCTAGAAATTGTCAAGGTATGGTCCACACCTCATCCCTGATGAAGAGATGAAAGCTCAAAGGTTCCCCGATGGGTTGTCGCCATGGATCCTTGAGCAGGTCATCGTTCTTAAAGTCACTGACTTTGCTGAGATGGTGCACATCGCCACCATGGTTGGGAATGGAATCAGGAAAGCGGATGCCCACTATATGAATAGTAAGTGGTGACTTTCATTGGGAGCTTCTTCTCCTTCTTCTTTCTCCCTACCACCAAAGAGGTGGTCCATTGATAGGAGTTTTGGATCAATTGGGGGACACAATAACTCTGTGAGTCAGAAAAGCTTTAGTGTTGCATAGTGCAGCACTTGAGGGAAGCTACACTCAGGGGTATGCTGTAGAGGCAATAGGGCATGCTTTAAATGTGTCTAAGAAGGCCATTTTTATAATGAGTGTCCACAAGTCATTGTTAAGAGTCAAGGGACCCAAGCAAGTAGTGATAACCTAGCAGTATTGAAGCTATTGCGTGCACTCGAAAAGCTGTAACCTCTGAATTTTTTTTATTTGTATTTGTTTTACTTAGTTATGATTGGTCTCTGCTCTTTGTCACTTCTATTAATCTTTGCGACCTTTACTTAGAACCGTGGTTATCAAACTCACTTTGAATTCAATCACTTTGATTTAGAGCCAGTGGCTTTCTTCAGACCGGCGAATGATCCTTAATCCGATTATTATGACTCGAGAGGGAGAAACCCTCATAATTTGTAACGCCCCGCTTTTACAAAAAGCGTAAGTGAAAATTTTCGAATTTTCACGTGACATTACTAACTTATCATAGGTAATTATTGGCAACGGCATATATGTAAGTGTAATACAGATTTGGAAACAGATTGACACTTCCGAGCTTCTACTGAAATACCTCAAAATATATAATAAGCCAGTCAGTAATTATACAAACAGTAGTAACGGTTATGTCTCACAGGGCAAGAGAGTCATACAAGCCAAATATCTACATATAACTGTAGAATTATAAATACTGTCTTGAGCTAGGATAGATGAACTACAATAGGGTAGTCCCAAAAAGAAAGGTTGTCCAGCCTTACAAAAAACTGAATCAGGAACCATCTACGAGTCGGGATAGTCCTGATATTCCTCTTTTTCATAGCCTGAATCATTACACAATACAAAGAGAAGACAACAACATAAAATACTAAAGTGAGTCCGCTGTTTCCAGTAATAGTATGAGTGCTGATTTAGTAACTAGTCTGCGCTTCAACTCTTGGAAGCTTGCTTCACATTTATTGCTCCATACAAATGGGGCATTCTTCCTTGTGAATGAGGTGAATGGCCATGACAATGCGAAGAATCCCTCAATGAATCTCCGGTAATAACCTGCTAACCCCAAGAAGCTATAGATCTCCCAAACGCTTGTAGGACTTTCCCATTCAACCACAGCCTTAACCTTTGACGAATCCACTGCAAGTCCATTCTTGTTCACAACATGACCTAAGAAGGACACTTCTTCAAGACAGAACTCACATTTCTTGAGCTTGGAAAACAATTTCTTCACTCTTGGCTTCTCCATTACTGTCTTTAAGTGTTCTTCATGTTCGACATGATTAGCCGAGTAGACTAATATGTCATCTATGAAAACCACCACAAAAGAATCCAAGTATTCATGGAATACCCGATTCATCAAATCCATGAACACTGAAGGTGCGTTTGTCAATCTGAATGGCATCACCAGAAACTCATAGTGGCCATACTGAATTCGGATAGGATCACTGTTTTTGGAATGTTTTCTTCTCGTACCCTAAGTTGATGGTATCCCGAAAGAAGACCTATATTCAGAATACTGAAGCTCCCTTAACTTGATTGAACAAGTCGTCAGTCCTTGGTAAGGGATACTTATTTTTAATCGTCACTCTATTCAACTCACGGTAATCTATGCACAGCCGCATAGACTCATCCTTCTTCTTCAAAAACAATACCGGCACTCCCCATGGTGATACACTAGGCCGAATGAAACCTCGATCAAGCAACTCTTGGAGCTGCTCCTTAAGCTCCCTCAATTCTGTCGAGGCCATGCGGTAGGGTGCCTTGTGAATAGGCTTGAGTTCCCAGCATCAAGTCAATGGAGAATTCAATTTCCTGATCCGGAGGCAATCTCATTACTTCAAAGAAAACATCTGGATAATTGCACACTACCGAAATGTCTTCCAATTTCATTCTGACTTCAGACTTGGCTTGGATATAAGCCAAATAAACTTGTGCTCCCTTGCTTTAAGTCTTGAAAATCTCGGGCACATTGTTGCCTCTGTGCCCGAGGGAAGAAACGATCATTAAACTTCCTTTTGAAACGTTCCCATGTGACAGGAACTCCACGTCCCAATTCTTCAGTGAGGAGTGTTTTCTTGGCCTTCCATAGTCGACCTTGAAAAATATAATAGACTTCTAATTTATCATGTGTGTGTGATCAATTGTGTAACAAAATACCAAAGTGGGGAATTTAAAGAAGATAGATATTTTGTTAACAAAGTGGAAACTCAGTTAAGAGAAAAATCACTCCAGGGTAGCCAAACCAAATTTCCACTATTCAAAAGACAAGACTAGTAACAAAGCACTCGTACTCACATACCATTATGCAGTGGTCATATCGTGCACTTTTACGTGTACCTATACACGAATGCCTCCCAACCAGGTCTCCCACCTGAAGGGGTCTTCAGCTTAGGGCTCCTCCCTAAGCTAGACTTCACAAGTTGATCAAATCACACACGAACCAGCCTAAAAGAGCTAGCAAATATCTTTGTTTCTGCCTAAACACCCTCTCTTAGGACAAAGGAATTCAGTACCAAATTCTTAAATAATACATGCCTAGAAACCTCAATTTACGAGCTATAGAAAACCTATTACAAGTCTGATTCGGAGTTCTCTAGGTGGCGTCCGGACTTAGACAATGGGTGTAGCGCCCCAGATTTTAAGTCAATAAATAAAATGACTTAAATTAGAATTTAAGACTGAGTAAAATAAACAAGCCTAAAATTGACGATCGATCCACAAGACTCGGCACTCGAACAACTTAATATTGTACGAAATAGTATTCACCTCCAACTGTAAAAAAAATACGTGGCTTTAAATACGATACTGTAATACCCAATTAATAACAAGGAATACATGAAGATTTATGAATATAAATATTCCATAATCTTTGAAAATTAAAGGACTTCTAATTTTAGCAAGTGTGTGCAAAAGTGTGCAACAAAATATCACAATGTGGAAAATAAAGAGACAGATATTTTGTTGACGAAGTGGAAACTCAATTAAGAGAAAAACCACTCCGGGACAGCGAAACTCAGAATATCCACTATTCAGAAGACAAAGCTAGTTACAAAGTAGTAACACTCACATACCCCTGATGCATTGGTCGTACCTTGAACTCAGACGTGTAACCCAACACGAACGCCTCCCAACCAGGTCTCCTGCATGAAGGGGTCTTCAATGGAATCCTTTACATTAGGGCCAAACCCTAAGAAAGACTTCAGTTCAGCACAGCAACAGCACTTGGCAACGGCTTGAGAGAGAACGCTTCAGCACAATAACCCTCACAATAAACTCTTCAAGCCTAGGGGCCTCTATTTATAGTCTACATGTTCAAATGAGCGTCTAACATGAAATACCAAGGTGCCGTCTAGACAGTAGACATAAGGCGTCCAGAGGGACAACTGTGCGATCGGCTTTCCAAATTTCACTGAAATTCTTTCCTAAATTGAGCCGCGTCTGAACGATGCTGCCCTAGCGTTTGAATGGTCGCACTTTAGCCACGTGCAATTTTTATATCAAGGCTTGGCTCCTCCGGACCATAACATCTGTCGTCCAGACGGTTGCAGCTATCTTCCAAATCTATGTTTTTGGAAAGATATCGCATAGCTGATCGAACACTGGATGGCATCTAGACTTGTTGCTGAGACGTCTAGACGGATGCAAGCTGGAGCAGTTCAAAGTATCTCGACACAGAGGAAGGTCTGGACGAAAAGTTCTTGTCATTCGGACGAATGATACTTGGACAGTTGAGCGTTCGGACTGTATAACACGTTGTCCGGAAGGTTGCAAGGGAACTGTACTATCTGCTGCACAGAGTCTTCTTTGAAGAACAAAATTGAAGTGTAGGCTCTGAATAAAGCAGCATCCCTGTATGACAAGCATCATTACATAGAAGTGATTTTGTCCAACAGAATGTAGCCAATCACAAACTAAGAAACTCCCCCTTTGGCCATTCTCGGACAAAAATCACTTGACAGATTAGAAATACAATCTCGGTCCAAATAAAAAATTACTCCATTTTTTTTGTCACAAAAGGACAAAGGGTAAAACAGAGAAATAAGAAATGCCAAACAACGATTACTCCCCCTAAATGTCTCAGAAGGACAAGGGTAAACAGAGTAATAAAATATCCAGGAGTTATAAAGTTTAACAAATTATCCAAATAAAAGAACAGATAAAATGTGTCAAAATAAATACAAACAAGCACAAAATAAATCAAGTTGCCTCAGCCATAGGCGCATCATCTCATCATCACTGCTGGATGGATAATGGTGCTTGAGACACTCCTGGATGTCTAGCTGTCTCTGCTCCACACGGTGGTTAATAGAGTGAATCTCCTGCTAAGTAGATGTAAACCCATATTGCAATGATTAAATTGCCAGCTGCATAGAGCTCATGCCTCCCTGGAGTGCAGCTAAGGCCTCTAAGATCTTAGCATAACCAGCATCCTACTGAGGAGGTGACGAAGCAGTCTGAGAAGAGGATGCCATATCAGGTACTGCTACATGAATATGAGGAGGCGCGGTGGAGCTTTATCCAGATCATCACGCCTTAGTTGGGCATTAGACTTCATCAGCGTCTGCTTGCTGAAGGGATCCTGGATCTTTCGGCTCTCCAGCTACAGTAATGCCTGACTGTAAAATGATCTGAGTGAGCAGGCAGCCAAAGGGGAGACCGCTATTGCCCTCATCACAAGCTTCCAGGATAACTCCCAAAATGTGCCTGCATAAGCAGAAGGGCAAGGGCACGCAAATGGCATAGACAAATTGTTCCTTCTTCAGAATGAGGTCACTTCTCCTAGCAACAGGCTAGAGATTGTGCTGGATGATCTTGGCAAGCATGCGGTGCGGGGCAGACAAGGCACCAATACTAATGGTAGTGGCACGATCCTCTCCCTGAGGGACAGCATTGAAAAATTTCTGAGATCATCCAGAGAAGGAGGCAATACTACCTCATTGTAAGGGCTGGCAGAAATCTGGAGCACAGGCACCACGATGAACTAACTAATGATCTGAGGATCAATAGTGATAATATGCCCGTCCATAGAGGACTGAAGAACCAACCCATAGCCTGACAAGCCTGGTGAACACTACACAGGCGCAATTGTGAAGATATCCCCAATCTACGTCTGGATAATATCGTGGATGCTATCCAGAGAAGCCACCATGATGTCCATACGAACAACATTCCACTCGGCAATGACAGGTCTGTCCATAATTTTGGCTCTAAGGGCAGCCAAATCTCCTTCTGTCTTCTGTCAAACTCTGCGTTGTGGACTACTAGCAGACATGTTTCTGCAAAAATAACCAACAAGATTTGCCAAAAATAATCTCAAAAAGGTTAGATTCTTGTTAGTTAAAAAAAAAAATCCGTCGTTAGTAAAATGGACTTTCCAAAAAAAAATACACCCAGCAAATATCACAATACAGTCCGGACACCTGAGCCGCATTCGTCTGGCCGCACGAAGAGACTGTCCGGATGCTTCACACTGAAAACCATAAACTGAAGGAAAAAATTGCAAAAACAATATTTTTCCTGATGGCAGCTTCAGAATACACGCATGTATAATCAACTGATAAAGTAGTCAAAAAGTATCTCAAAAATATCCAGAGATATAAAATAGAGTTTTAGAGTTCAATTAGCACAAAAAAATTTCTGTAGATAGAAATTTTAAATAGATTACTCAACTCATGCAATGCGTGTGTATGTGAAGACTTTCTCAATAAGGTATGAAGTTCACTGATATGACAAAAAGCAACCAGATTTTCTAGACAAGAGAGAAAATCAATGAAAGATTAGTCAAAAGTCAAACCTTATTATTTACTAGGTCCTAGCCACCCTCATTTGATACACTCCCCCTAGATGCAGCACCTAATTGTTTTTACTTGTACCAAGAAGGACAAGGTAAAATTTTTACTTGCACCATGAAGGACAATATAAAGCTAATTCAACACATAAGCAGTGAATATAAGCATATAACATAGAATTCAAAAGAATAACTGCTCAGTTCTTGTTGATGCTGCAACCTAGAGAGAATTCTAGAATTTGTAGGCTCTAGGTTCAACTAGCATTTTGGTCAATTTGACAATCTTATCAAAACAACCATTTTATTAAGAATCTCAAGAAGCAAGAAGTCAGCGAGGAAAAAATGTACCTTAGGGGAGCCCTGGAAAGTGCACATTTTCATCACATGAGGAAAGTAACTATCCAACTTTTGCATGCACAGGAAAAACTTGGTAGATATATAGACATAAACTCTTAATCATATCAAAGCATAATCAATTAATGCGCAATGAACTGAGATATTAGGTAAAAATTCATGCAACATATGACATGCCAAGAAAAAGAAGAAAAAATTCCTTGCAATTTCTCCCCTAGATTTTTTTTTTTATTATTATTATTAAATAAAAACATGCTATATGGAAATAGCATCATAGAACTAGCATGCAAGGCAAGATCAAACCTGTGAGGGATCAAAAATGCCAATACAAAAAAATAGTCACCTGACATGCTTTTTCTGTCTTCCCCAATTAGTACCTGCAAATTCTCTCAAGAGAAATAGGGGGCAAATAACAGTGGTTCCAAGATTGCACAACAAACACAAGATATAACAAGTAAAAGATCATGCAACGCAATCAAACCTAATGCCTTAGGATTAGGAACCAAACCCTAGGCATGATAATTCTCACCAACTAGGCAAGTCCATTCCCCCTTAAGGAGTGGAAGTTTTCCTTCTTCCTGACCCATGCCTGCCTTCCTGTCGGGGGTTGTTGGTAGGATCACATCTGATGATCCATCCATTGTATCATGCTCTGCATCTAGATGGGTAGCCTTGCAGTTTTGATCATCCTCCACCTTCTTCGACTTTTTGAAGTGTTTGGATTTGTTAGTCTTTGATTTGCCAGTTTGCTTGGCAGGAAAAAATCTCTGCTAAGGCTGTTGATGCTGAGGAGCCTGGCGCCGTGGGGCATGATGCCATGGGGCTTGATATTGAGAAGCCTAATGCCTTGGAGCTTGATTCCATTTAGCCTGATAAGGAGACCGGTGCCATAGAGTCTAATACTAGGCCAGAGGTCTTGTGCCGTAATTTGCTTGTCTGAGCACTTCTTTCTTGACCTTTGCTCTCTAAGCTTTGAGAAGGGAGCACTGGGGTCAGACATGCCTACTCAATGTGTAGTGATGGCATATGGGAGATCTTCTAATGGTAGGTAACTTTTGAGTAGCCGAAACATCTCCATTGATTTTGTCCTTCCCTTTATCCTCAACTGTGGGTGGAGGGTCGGAGACTGTAGGCTTAACAAAGACAGTCCTGGAAGTAGAGGGAATATCAGAAGGAGGAGCTACATACTCGAGTCCAATATTGTCAGTTAGGCTCTTCTGGATTGATAGTATGTGAGTCAGCTTTTCATCGGTGACCTTCTCAAATTGTAGCTGTCTCTAGTAGCTTCAGCCCCTGTATCTTGAGCAGCAACAAACTCTTCTCAGTCTATAAATTGTTCAGATGATGAATGTGCTGCTTGCGAGGAGCTTCCCTCAGCTTTCCAAACTCTCTACATAAGGGGTTTTATATGCCTCCTTGAGTTCTTCCCCACTTCATCACTGTGCTTTGAGTAAGAATCTTCCTCTTCTACATCAGGAGCCACAAAGGCTCGAAATTTCTCTTGCTCAGGAGTTTCTTCTTCTTCAGACTCATCATTGAGAGTCGCATTGTGAAAAATAAAGAGACTTTTAATTTATACAAGTGTGTGTGAACAGTGTGCAACAAAATATTAAATGCGGAAATTAAAGGAGACAAATATTTTGTTAACGAAGTGGAAACTCAATTAAGAGAAAAACTACTCTGGGGCAGCCAAACCCAGGATATCCACTATTTAGAAGACAAAGCTAGTTACATAGTAGTAGCACTCACATACCCCTAATGCTGTGATCGTGCCTTGAACTCTAATGTGTAACCAACACGAACGCCTCCCAACCAGGTATCCTATCTGAAGGGGTGTTCAATGGAGTCCTTTACCTTAGGGCCAACCCCTAAGATAGACTTCACAGCTGATCAAATCACACACTGGCAAAAGCTAGAGGGATAGCAGATCTTCAATATCTCCCTAAACACCCTCTCTAAGTTATAAGGAATTCACCGCCGAATTCTGGGTCGAATGCATGCCTCGAGCCTCTTATTTATAGGCTTTAGAAGACGTAAAACAGGTCAGAATCAAAGTCTCTGGCATGCGCGTTCAGATGGTAACATTGGCCATCCGGACGGGCTACTATTTTCGTGTCCGAAAAGCAATTCTGGAAAATTTGACAAGGCCGTCCGGATGCTTGATGTTTCCGTCTGGATGGGGTTCGTCCAGATCATCAATTTATATCATTCGTTAGATTTCCAATGACACTGATTTCGTCCCAATCCGATATTTGAGTAAAAAGTTATGTCCAAAATACTGGAGGGTGTACAAACGGCTTGACCGAGTGTCCGAACGGTAAACTACAACTGCCTTCCCAAAATAGCACTTAAAGCTTCTATAACAAGGCCGAGTCCGGACGGTGTTGCCCTAGCGTCTAGACAGTTGCACTTCAATTGCACGTAATTACGATAATAAGGCTTTGAGTGTCCGAACCTTGAAGGCTGATGTCTGGACGGTTGAACTGGTGCACGCAATTTCCATATATGATGCTTCATTGTCCGAACCATGAAGACTGACGTGCGGACGGTTGAACTTTGTATGCACGACTTGCCTTGTGGAGGACATCGTCCGAACGGGATCACACATCGTCCGGACGGTTGTAGCCATCTTCCCATAATTGTGTCTTGAGGCAGAAACCTTAATTCTTGTCAAACACTAAATGGCGTCCGGACGGTATAACCACGTCGTCCAGACGAATGCACTTGAATGCTGGATTCTTCTTGAACTCTGAATAGTGTCTGGACGATTTACTATTAAGTCCGAACGGATGTAACCTTGAACTGTTCGAAGCTTCTAGCACTGATGGGCTTCCGGACGGAATGTTCTCGTCGTCCGGACGGATGATACTTTGACAGATGAGCGTCTGGATGGAATACCACGTCGTCCGGACGGAATACCACGTCGTCCGGAACAATGTTGCTGACTAATGAGAGTCCAGACGGAATACCACGTCGTCCGGACGGCTGATAGGGAACCGAAATGAACTCCCTTAAAAACTTCACAAAATCTTCTTGAAGAACTTAACTGAAGAGTAGACTCTAGATAAAGCAGCATCCCTGTGAAAGCAGCAACATTACATAGAAGTGATTTTGTCCAACAGAATGTAGCCAACACAAAAAACTAACAAACTCCCCCTTTGGCCATTATGGGACAAAAATCACTTGACCGGTTAAAAATACAATCCCGGTCCAAATCAAAAAATAAAAACCAGAGTAATAATAAAAACCAAAAATTACTCCCTCTAAGTGTCTCAGAAGAACAAGGGTAAACAGAGTAATAATATCCATTGACAAAAACGTTCTAAAATCCAAAACAATAGGAAAATAGAGAAGAGTCTGTAAGTGGCCCGATAGAGAGCAACAAAAAATCCTCCAAGTACCAAATCCTGTTGATCCACTGAAATCAAGTAACGGAGAGAAATCCGTATAAAAAGCTGGATTTGTACTACTTCGGCTTCTAGCTCAGGAAGCTGGGAACCATGGACTGAAAAACTTTTAGTCGCTTGATTTTACAAGGCCTAAACCTGTTTATCCGCAGATTGACATCCTCTAAGCAACTGGTCTGCAAGATAAATGAGGAGATTCACCACTGAGCCTCTAACTGATGCAGATCTGAGGGAATGCTACGGAAGGCTCTGCATGAGCTGGGGAAAAAGCTTATCTTAAATCCTGAGACCTTTGGAATTTGAACAACAAACTTCAACAACGGTCAGTTTTCCAAAGGATCCATCTGTCAGATATTGTGCTGGGAGCTGCTGGATGACATATTCCTGAAAAGATTTAAACATAAATATTTCCAAAAATAACACCACAAAGAAATATTAGATCCTGTTAGTCCCAAAAAGAAAGTGGTATTATATGACAGCTGTCAATTGGATGCCCAAGTATTACAAAAGCAAATATCGCAATCCAAATGACCCAGATATATCAATATCAACCCAACACGCAGACAGAATAAGATTTTCATGCACACTATCTCAAGAGAATATCCCAACAAATATTCCAATATCCTAAAAGCACAAAAACTTGAAAGAATAACGAAAGACACAATGAAGATCATGGGATGAGAAGAGATGTGTAAAGAATGCCAAAATCTCGGGAGAAATCCACGAGAAAAACACACAGCATGCCATGATAAATCAATAAGAATGCAAATATGTGTGTATGGCAGAGAAAGAGATGCAAGTCTTAAACCTGTAGAGATCCCGACGGGACATGTCACAAAACCGTCCGAATGGCTACTGCTAGGACAGCGTATGGCAAGACTGCGCTCATCCGGACGTAAGAATAGGTCCGTCCGGATGCTTCACTCTAAAAATCTGAAACTGGAGAAAAATTTGCAGAAAAATATTTTTACCTAAAGTTAGTTTCAGAACACGCATATATAATCAACTGATAAAATAGTCAAATAGCATTGCAAAAATATGCAAAGATATAAATGAGAGTTAAGTATTCAATAAGCACAAATTTCCCTGCATATAGAAATTTTAAATAGATTACTCAACTCATGCAATGCGTGTGTGTGTGAAGACTTTCTCAATAAGGTATGAAATTCACTGATATGACAAAAAGCAACCAGATTTTCCAAACAATAGAGAAAATCAATGAAAGATCAGTCAAAAGTCAAACCTTATCTTACTAGGGTCTAGCCATCCTCATCTGATACACTCCCCCTAAGATGCAGCACCTAATTATTTTACTTGTACCATAACAAGGTAAAATTTTAGTTGCACCATGAAGGACTAGGCTTATTTCAGCACAGAAAAGAAAACTGAAGAGTTAATGCTTGATTCTAGTGGTGTTGCAATCTAAAGAGAATACCAGAATTTTTAGGTTCTAGGTTCAACTAGCATCTGATCAATTTGGCCATCTTATCAAAAACATCTCCTATTATCAAGAATTTCTAGAAGCAAAAAGTCAAAGAAGGAAAGATGTACCTTAGGGGAGTCTTGGATAGTGCACATTTTCATCGCATGAGAAAAGTAACAATCTATCATTAAGATGCAACAGGAAAACTTAGCAGATATCATGCATAAACTCTCAATCATATATAAGCATATTCAATTAATGCACAATGAACAGAGATATCAGGCAAAAACATATGCAATATTTGAAAAGCTATCAAAAGAAAAAAAAAAAAAAAAAAAATTCCGCATCTTCTCTCCAATTTTTTTAAAAAAACATTTGGGTCGGATGTGACCAGTGATGCAGCAATGATAGCAGGTGGGCAGGCTCCTTTTGTTAGAATGCTGCTTGACTTTTTCTGCAGAATTATGGTTAGCATTCTTACACACAATATTGCCCTTACCTTTTATATGTCTCCTATGAGGAGGGACATATTTGAATGAGGAAGAATCTTCAACTTTACCTTTCCTTAGAGCATCCTGCTTAATCCAAGGCTTGTGGGATTTCAACAAATAACAATTTGGCCTAATATGACCAACTTTCCCACAATTATGACAAGTAGGAACAAACTTACCTTGTGTTCCTGATTCCTTGGACTGGCATCACATGATTATTTAAGCAAGAATTATCTAAACAAGATGTATCTTCTCTCACAGGCTCAATATCTACTTCATAATTAGAAGCATGTGAAATAGAAGTACTTAAATCATCAACAGTTAAATCAGGCTCGTTAGAAATATCTGAGTGAATACAGAGCATGCTTTTCAAATTATCACTAGAGAATTTTGCCAATTTATTCTCAAGTTCATCAATAATATTAAGCAACATGGTATTCTCAGATTTCAAAGAGTCAATCAAGGCATGTGATTCAGATAACTGAACAATCAAAGACTCTTTTTCTTGCTTCACCTTTTTGAGCTCTTTCAGAGAAAAAGTTTATCCAATTTAGCAAAAACTTTAGAGAGCTTTATCACAATTTTCTTCAGAAAAAACTGAGAGAAATCCATGATAAAAGGTGTAATAAAAAAAAAAGTTACAAAGAGATGAGGATCACACTTAGGAAATAAATCCTTAACAGAGTGTACCTGCTCTGATACCAATTGAAAAATAAAGAGACTTCTAATTTATACAAGTGTGTGTGAACAGTGTGCAACAAAATATTAAATGCGGAAAATTAAAGGAGACAAATATTTTGTTGACGAAGTGAAAACTCAATTAAGATAAAAACCACTAAGGGGCAACCAAACCCAGGATATCCACTATTCAGAAGACAAAGCTAGTTAAAAGTAGTAGCACTCACATACCCCTGATGCAGTGGTCGTACCTTGAACTCTAACGTGTAACCCAACATGAATGCCTCCCAACCAGGTCTCCTACCAGAAGGGATCTTCAATGGAGTCCTTTACCTTAGGGCCAACCCTTAAGATAGACTTCACAGCTGATCAAATCACACACTGGCAAAAGCTAGAGAGCTAGCAAATCTTCAATATCTCCCTAAACACCCTATCTAAGCTATAAGGAATTCACCACCGAATTCTGTGTCGAATGCATGCCTCAAGCCTCTTATTTATAGGCTTTAGAAGACCTAAAACAGGTCAGAATCAGAGTCTCTGGCACGCGCATCTGGACATAACCTTAGCCATCCAGACGGGCTACTGTTTCCGTGTCCGAAAAGTTATTCTGAAAAATTCTGCAGGGCCGTCTGGACGCTTGATGTTTCCGTCCGTACGGGGTCCGTTCAGATGAGTATAATGGCCTTCTGGACCATCAATTTACACAATTTTTCGTTAGCTTTTCAACGACGCCAATTTCGTCCTAATCCAATATTTGAGTAAAAAGTTATGTCCAAAATACCGGAGGGTGTCCGGACGGCTTGACTGAGTGTCCAGACGGTAAACTGCAACTGCCTTTCCAAAATAGCACTGAAAACTTCCATAACAAGCCCGCGATCGGACGGTGTTGCCCTAGCGTCCGGACGGTTGCACTTTGGCTGCATGTAATTACCATAATAAGGCTTTGAGCGTCCGGACCTTGAAGGCTGATGTCCGGACGGTTGAACTGGTGCACGCAATTTCCATATATGATGCTTCATCGTCCGGATGGTTGAACTTTGTATGCACGACTTGCCTTATGGAGGACATCGTCCAGACGGTTGTAGCCGTCTTCCCATAACTGTGTCTTGAGGCAGAAACCCTAATGCTTGTCAAACACTGAATGGCGTCCAGACAATATAACCACGTCATCCGGACGGATGCAGTTGAATGCTGGATTCTTCTCGAACTCTGAATAGCGACGGGACGATTTGCCATTACGACCGGACGGATGCAACCTTGAACTGTTCGAAGCTTCTAGACACTGATGGGCGTCCAAACAGAAAGTTTTCATCGTCCGGACGGATGATGCTTTTACAGATGAGGGTCTAGACGGAATACCACGTCGTCCGGACGGATGCTGCTGACTGATGAGCGTCCAGACGGAATACCATGTCGTCTAGACGGATGATAGGGAACTGAAATGAACTTCTTTAAAAACTTCACAGAATCTTCTTGAAGAACATAGCTGAAGAGTAGAGTCTGGACAAAGCAACATCCCTCTAAAAGCAGCAACATTACATAAAAGTGATTTTGTCCAACAGAATATAGCCAACACAAAAAACTAATACATTGTATGCCTTCCCCTTTCCTTGCTTGAGGTTCTCACAATCAGCCCGTATATGCCCAAACCTTGAGCATTCAAAACATCTTGGACCACTGGGATCTTTCTTCTGAGCTTCCTCAGGTTCAAATTCTCTGGGGCCCTTCTTTATTTTTTTCAAAAAACTTTTTCTTGAATCACTCATTTCTCATTAACCTTCTAAAATTTTTGGCCAGCAAAGCCACAGCTGATGAGTCACAAATATTGAATATTTGGACCTCTTAATTTACATTAGTTAAACCTTTAGTTTTGTTATTTTCTAATGTCTTTTTGCAAATTTTAGTGTTTTAGTGTTTATTAGGTCATTGGAAGAAAATAAATGTGTTTACGTGGAATTGCAAAGAAATGGGATTAAGGTCCAACGACATATGATTATCTTGTCCAAAATCAATTTGTACGATAAAAGATGTGAAGACAATTTTTTCTGCAAAATATCTTTCTCCATGGACTGGAAGCACTGAGACAGCCAACGTGGTTTTGTGTATAAAGGGAGACACGTCTCTTATTCATAACTGGGCAGCACATGATCCATGCAAAACCTGGACAGCAACCAAAGAAAACACACGTTGTAGTGTATGTGGAGGTGAAATCCAGAATGTTCTTTGGCCTATAGCAGTTCGTGTGCCTAATTGAAGTACAAGAAAACGCATGCTCGCATCTCCAAAACCCAAGCACCGAATGGACAAAGGAGGGCAGCACATGCACACTTCACAGCAGGCCAGCACGGGCACCCAAGCTGCTGGACAGCAGCTGGACACACTTGCACTTCACAACCTGCAGCACTTTGCACACGTGGACAGCACCTGGACAGCACCAAGAGACAAGCCAACAGCACTCCTCAGAACCTGGACAACTCTCCCTCAAAACCTGATCCAATGCAGCAATTGAAGACAAGAAATTAGCTGGCAGCAAGCACAGGAACGTGGAGGACTTGTGGAGCTGCAACACATCACTTTTCTTTTCTCCCAAAAAGGACAGAAGCACCGAATGGACAAGGACCTGGACAGCAGCTCCCAAGGAATTTCTCCATAAAAGAGGAGCTGCTCTTCAAGCCACAGAGAGGAGGGAGCTCTCAGAATAAAAAATTTAGCATAGGAGTTTTAGTTGTTAGGAAAGCTCTTCATGTCCATCTTTTTTTTTAGTTTTCTTTCCTTTTTAGTTTTTTGTTTTGTTCGTGGACAGCAAGCTCGTGGATGGAGAATTGTTCTTCAACTCCAAATAATCAAAGGATCTCCATGCATGGCTAAAGCTCTCCCTAGGGTTTTGATAAACCCTATCCAAGTATCAATGGCTTAATTATGTTTTTCTTTGGGATATTTATTTTGGGCATTGATGATTGTGTAACTATGAGAATTACAATTTTGTAATTGGTTTTAATGTTAAATGCAATCATGATGAAATGTTTATCTTGTCTATGAGAAAGCCTTTTATTTTGATTGTGCTCAAATTATATTTATTGTTCAAAAGATGATAAATGTAATGGTTATGCAGTGGTATTATTTGAACATGCAACAAGAGGTTTTGATAGTTCATGCCTAGGATAGACAAATCATGCTACATTTTAGGTTAGAGTAATTTAGGTAGATGATTTGTACTAATCCTAAGATGAGCTACACTTAATCATTGTTTGTGTGTAACTAAGTTAATAAATTTGATAGTCCATGCTTAGGGTGGACGGATCGTGCTGCACCCTAGCTTAGGTAGACGATCCGTGCTAGTCAAAGATGGGTTACACTTATTTTTAATGATGGTATTTTCTTGACACTTTATTGTGTGCTTGACAACCACACACAAGTAATATCATGACTAGAATGAATGTCCCATGTTAGTGTGATAGCCATTGGTACAAGGTTAGTGGTGAAATCAATTCCCTATTTTCTATCTCATTTAGTTTAACTTTAATTTACTTTCTAGCGTTTAATTTTCGGTGTTAGTTTAAAAAGCAAACTCACAAAAATATCATTTTCTAAGGGATAAATTAGGATTAATTTTATTAAAGCTTGATAGACGCAACCAATACATTCCCTGTGGATCGACACTCTCAATATAGACACTATCCTACAGTGATTCATGCTATTGCGAGTGGTATTATTATTGAAGTACAAAACGACCACATCAATTTTTGGCGCCGTTGCCGAGGAGTGTTTAACGGTTGCATTATTGAGTTTTTCTAGAATTAAGTCAAATTTTACCCTCTTTTGTTTTTCTGTTTTGTTAGAGTTTGTAAAGTGTATGTTTTTGATAAAATTAAAATAAAATAAAAAAATAAAATAAAAAATAAAATAAAAAAATTGTAAGTTTGTGTTACGAGTTTTTGTTTTTGCATGTCTTTGTTTTCAAGTCTATGTTTTGATCATTTTTTTATTTGATTCGATTCTGTTTTAGGTCTGATTCAATTATTTTGTGCACCGAGTAGAGTTGATCTAGCGAATTGGAGCCGGACAAAACAGACAGATGTGCTTACATCCAAGTTTGGGGTAGTACGTTCGCCCCATCTTTTTCTTTTCTCCCGGTAATGTATCTCTATTCACACATTAAGGACAATGTCTCATTCAAGTTTAGGGGTAAGGAATGTCCTTTTGTTTTTTTTTTTTGTATTTTGTTTATATGTTTTCCTTTCGTTTATATATTGTGTTTTGTTGTTTTAAAAAAAAAAAAAAGGCATAGATTTTTCTGAGAATGTGTGAAATTTTAATTGTGATTTGCATCTCATTGGCGAGTTTGAACTTATGAACACGTGATCATTTGACTAGAAAAGCTGAATTGGTTACTTGTTTTTGAATGGTGATGATATTACATGTTTCACCTTACACTGAGCACACTAGCATGTAGTTATGAGGCATGAAAAGTGAAACTAAATATGCATGTGTTTGATGTCTTAGATTTCAATTGGTTGACGTGTTGGGTGAATACCTTGGCATATGTATATAGCATATCTTATTTAAAAAAAAGAATGAAAAAAGAAAAAAAAAAGAAAAAAGAAAAAAAGAAAAAAAGAAAAAAAGAAAAAAAGAAAAAAGAAAAGAAAAGAAAAAAAAAATGTGAGTGTAGTAACTATTCTAAGCCTTTTGTTGAGTAGCCGAGCCTCTTACCTCATTAAGCAATGAGTGTTCATGTCAAAAGACAAGAAGTTTGGGATGGTTAATATAGTGTTGAGGACTAGTTTAGCTTCGTAGCCTTTTTTACTCGAGTTAGTAAATCTTTAAGGGTGTTTCTACATCTGATGCCCTAAAGCCATCTGGTTTGGGAGTCATTGGTCTAAAGCTCGTTACATTAGTCAATTAGAAAGCTTAAGGATGCTAGACATTGCACAGTCCACACACAAAAAAATAAATAAATAAATAAATAAAAAATTAGAGTGTAAATTATCTATTGCCTTGGTTATCATCCAATGGGGATTCCAATGGAGTTTGAGCATTGAATCATGTATATAGGAAGTACTACATTGATACCTCATAGTTATGTGTTAAGTTCACTTTACACCAAAGAAATGTGTGATATTTCAACTGTTCAGTTATGAGTGTATTGATTCTATCTTTCTCTAGAATCTTGAAGATGGAGTTTATGATTTTAAACTTGCCCATGAATAAGAACCATGATTTCTATGACACTGCATTCTTGGAAAAATTATTTTGGCAAAGTGTTTGTGGGTGTTACTTCTGTTAAACCCTCACGAGACTTCACTCGTCTACTAAGGATGCCTAGGGGTTTAAAAATCTTGTTGCATACGCTAAATGCAATCGTCTCTCCTACGAAAGAGGATTTTATGTTTCATGCTTTGATTTTGTTTTTCATTTTGTTTTGCTAAGGGACTAGCAAAATGTAAGTTTGGAGGTATTTGATGAGTCACAAATATTGTATATTTGGACCCCCTTAAATTTACATTAGTTAAACCTTTAGTTTTGTTATTTTCTAATGTCTTTTGCGAATTTTAGTGTTTTAGTGTTTATTAGGTCATTGGAAGAAAATAACGGTGTTTACGTGGAACTGCAAAGAAATGGGATTAAGGTCCAATGACATATGATTATCTTGGCCAAAATCAGTTTGTACGATAAAAGATGTGAAGACAATTTTTGACTCCAAAATATCTTTATCCATGGATTGGAAGCACTGAGACAGCCAACGTGGTTTTGTGTATAAAGGGAGACACGTCTCTGATTCATAACTGGGCAGCACATGATCCATGCAAAACCTGGACAACAACCAACGAAAACACACGTAGTAGTGTATGCGGAGGTGAAATCGAGAATGTTCTTTGGCCTATAGCAGTTCGTGAGCCTAATTGAATCACAAGAAAACGCATGCTTGCATCTCCAAAACCCAAGCACCGAATGGACAAAGGAGGGCAGCACATGCACACTTCACAGCAGGCCAGCACGAGCACCCAAGCTACAGGACAACAGCTGGACAGCAACACCCAAGCTGCTGGACAGTAGCTGAACAGCAACTCCCAAGCTGCTGGATAGCAGCTGGACGTACTTGCACTTCACAACATGCAGAACTTTGCAAACGTGGACAGCACCTGGACAGCACCAAGAGACAAGCCAACAGCACTCCTCAAAACCTGGACAACACTCCCTCAAAACCTGATCCAATGCAGCACTTGAAGACAAGAAATTAGCTGGCAGCAAGCACTAGAACGTGGAGGACTTGTGGAGCTGCAGCACATCACTTTTCTTTTCTCCCAAGAAGGACAGAAGAACCGAATGGGCAAGGACCTGGACAACAGCTCCCAAGGAATTTCTCCATAAAAGAGGAGCTGCTCTTCAAGCCACAGAGAGGAGCTCTCTGAATAAAAAATGTAGCTTAGGAGTTTTAGTTGTTAGGAAGCTCTTCACGTACAGTGAAGAGCTTTCCTTCTTTTTTTTAGTTTTTTTTCCTTTTTAGTTTTTGGTTTTGTTCGTGGACAGCAAGCTCGTGGATGGAGAATTGTTCTTCAACTCCAAATTATCAAAGGATTTCCATGCGTGGCTAAAGCTCTCCCTAGGGTTTTGATAAACCCTATCCAAGTATCAATGGCTTAATTATGTTTTTCTTTGAGATATTTATTTTGGGCATTGATGATTGTGTAACTATGAGAATTACAATTTTGTAATTGGTTTTAATGTTAAATGCAATCATGATGAAATGTTTATCTTGTCTATGAGAAAACCTTTTATTTTGATTGTGCTCAAATTATATTTATTGTTCAAAAGATGATAAATGTAATGGTTATGCAATGGTATTATTTGAACATGCAATAAGAGGTTTTGATAGTTCATGCCTAGGATAAACAAATCATGCTACATTTTAGGTTAGAGTAATTTAGGTAGATGATTTGTACTAATCCTAATATGAGCTACACTTAATCATTGTTTGTGTGTAACTAAGTTAATAAATTTGATAGTCCATTCTTAGGGTGGACGGATCGTGCTGCACCCTAGCTTAGGTAGACGATCCGTGCTAGTCGAAGATGGGTTACACTTATTTTTAATGATGGTATTTTCTTGACACTTTATTATGTGCTTGACAACCACACACAAGTAATATCATGACTAGAATAAATGTCCCATGTTAGTGTGATAGCCATTGGTACAAGGTTAGTGGTGAAATCAATTCCCTATTTTTCTATCTTATTTAGTTTAACTTTAATTTACTTTCTAGCATTTAATTTCCAGTGTTAGTTTAAAAGGCAAACTCACAAAAATATCATTTTCTAAAGGATAAATTAGGATTAATTTTATTAAAGCTTGATAGACACAACCAATACATTCCCTGTGGATCGACACCCTCAATATAGACACTATCCTACAGTGATTCGTGTTATTGCGAGTGGTATTATTATTGAAGTACAAAACGACCACATCAACAGCTTTTTCTTCTTCCTCAAAATCGTCTCCAGATGATACTTCAACCTTCTTCTTGGAAGCTTTTAGGGCAATGGTCTTCATCTTTTTGACCGGGGGCAAGGACAGCTCATAAGTTTGAGAGAACCCACCAACTCTTCAATCTTCATTTCTTCCAAGTCTTTGCTTTCTTCAATTGTAATCACGTTGATTCTGAAACGCTCAGGCAAAGATCTTAGAATTTTACGGATGAGTTTTACATCCGAGACGGTTTTCCCAAGACTCACCATTGAGTTTCTTAGGTCTCTCATTTTGGAGTAAAACTCTCCGAACGTCTCATCTTCCAACACCTTAATTTCTTCAAATCTAGAAATCAACATTTGAAGTTTGGCAGATTTAACAAGTTTAGTGCCTTCATATGTTGTTTCTAAGATTTGCCATGCTTCTTGAGCGGATTCGCTGTTCGAGATTCTTGCGAATTTAGGCCGTGAAAGTGCTTGACATAGAGCATTGAGGGCTTTATCATTAGAAAGTCACGCGTTTCTCTCAGTGACTAGTTCGAGAGTTGCATCCGCTGGTTTAGTCCAACCAGTTTCAACAATATTCCAACAGTCAATAGATTTTAAAAAGAACCGTATACGAGTATTCCAATAGCCATAGTTCGTACCATCAAAGGCATGAACAATATTAAGATTTTGAGACATTTAAATAAAACTAGAAGTCAAGAGGAAATGAAAATTAATGGACTTCTAATTTTAGCAAGTGTGTGCAAAAGTGTGCAACAAAATATCGCAAAATGTGAAAAATAAAGAGACAGATATTTTGTTGATGAAGTGGAAACTCAATTAAGAGAAAAACCACTCTGGGACAACCAAACCCAAGATATCCATTATTCAGAAGACAAAGGTAGATACAAAGCAGTAGCACTCACATACCCCTGATGTAGTGGTCGTACCTTGAACTTTTACGTGTACTCCAACACGAACGCCTCCCAACCAGGTCTCCTACCTGAAGGGTCTTCAATGAAATCCTTTACCTTAGGACCAACCCCTAAGATAGACTTCAGTTAAATACAGCAACAATACTTGGCAATGGCTTGAGAGAGAACACTTCAGCACAATAACCCTCACAATAAACTCTCTAAGCTCTACGGAATTCACTACCAAATTCTTACAATTTTCAAGCCTAGGGGCCTCTAATTATAGGCTACAGGTTCAAATAAACGTTTGACTTGAAATACCTAGGCGCCGTCTAGACGGTAGACATAAGGCGTCCGGACGGACAACTGTGTGACCGGCTTTCCGAATTTCACTGAAATTCTTTCTTGAATTGAGCCGCGTCCGGACAGTTGCACTTTAGCTGCATGCAATTTCCATATCAAGGCTTGGCACGTCCGAACCATAACATCTATCGTCCGTACGGTTGATCTGATGCACGTAATTTCTATATATGAAGCTTGAGCATCCGGACCAAGAAGGTTAACGTCCGGACGTCTAGATTTTGAATGCACGACTTGCCTTTTGAATGAGCGTGTCCGGACAGGAACACACATCGTCCAGACGGCTGCAGCAGTCTTCCATATCTGTGTTTTTGGAAAGATATCCTATAGCTGATCGAACATTGGATGGCGTCCGGACATGCTGCTAAGACGTCCGGACAAGACGTCCGGACGGATGCAAGCTGGAGCAGTTCAAAGCTTCTCGACACAGAGGAAGGTCTAGACGAAAAGTTCTCGTCGTCCGGACAGATGATGCTTAGACTGTTGAGAGCATCTAGACAGTATAACACGTCATCCTGACGGTTGCAAGGGAATTGTACTATTTGCTGCACAGAGTCTTCTTTGAAGAACAAAACTGAAGTGTAGACTTTAAATAAAACAGCATCCCTGTATAACAAGCATTATTACATATAAGTGATTTTGTCCAACAGAATATAGCCAATCACAAACTAACAGTCTTATTATTTATAAACCTTGATTTTATAAAAAAAAAAAATATATTATTAGACTCTAATAATATTACAGGATTAATAAATAGACAGACTGAATTATTCAGTGGACTAATTGATATAATAATATTGACGAATAATACTATTGTGCAATATATATATTTGGTATATATTGTTGGTGTTATAATAATATTGATAATGAAGCGAACTAGACTCAAAACGGACTTATATTATACCCTAATGAGTTAGATAAAAATGGTGAAGACCCGATGTAAAAATATCCACAAATATCTCTGAAAAATATCTACGGTAAAAATGAAAATAGTAAGTTTTGAATAAATATCTACAAATAAACTCAGGTTATATTAACTAGGATAAAACTTAACCATTGGTTAATCATAATATCTCAGGATATTTTACTATTAACGTAGGTTAATCTAACTGAGATAAAAACTAACCATGGGTTGCAAAACATCAGTAGATATTTTACTAAACTTAATGACTAAGTTTTAGTAAATAATATCTCCTCTCTTCTATAAACTGAGCCACAGTTCCATTACTCTTCACGCATCTCTCTTCCTTTTCTTATTTCTTTTCTTCTTCTCCTTTCTTCTTCTTTCTTCTTCTTGTTTGTTCCTCTTCTCACTGAACACAGATAGAGATGAGACCGAGGGAGAGATCGGGAGATTGAGAGAGAGAGAGAGAGAGAGAGAGAGAGAGAGAGAGAGAGAGAGAGAGAGAGAGAGAGAGAGAGAGAGAGAGAGAGAGAGAGAGCGAGAGAGAGAGCAAACGAAGAGGGAGAGGAATCGGGAAGATCAGACCGATCCTCCTGGAAGCCCGATTTCTGGCAAGCCCGCAACCCAAAGGGACCCGTGACCCGAGAGGACATGTGAGACCCAATCTTTGGAGGGTCAAAGCTGACAGTTTCTGGTGGTTCAGCAATGGGTTGAGGTAGTGGTGAAGTCTGGTGGCCGGAGGACGCGAAATCCGACGTGGCAAAGCCTATACCCGACGGCTTGAAGGCTGATTTTCCTAAGACTTCCAGAATCGATTTCTGGCGATTCCATGGTGAATTTCCTATGGATTTTCTGAGAAAACCCTTAGGGTAATTTCTTGTAATCTATTTGATTTATTTTAGGTAATGATTTATGGTTTGATATTTTTTGGTATTTTCTGGATTGTTGGCTGATTGGGTGTATGGACATATTATGGTTGAGTTGTAGTTCAAGTAAATGATTCTTGACCGATTGTGGGTGTTTTGGGCTTTGTATGGCTGATTGTGTGATGGGTTTCTTCTTGTTCATTCATGGCTGTTGTGGTATGAAATTTTTAGTGTGTGTATCGGCTACACAGTGGTGTAAGAACTAATTTTTGACTAAATTTATGGATTTTGGTTTGATGTTAGCCGATTGAAACTAGGGGATGATTTTGGATAGTATTTTGATGATCCGGCTATGTATATTGAGTTTAGGTTCTTAGATCAAATTTGTGTTATTTTGAGCAATGAAGTTGATTGGCCTGTGATGCTTGGGATTCACTATACATGCTTTTTTTTCCCTGTTGTGTTTGAATCGATGATGAGTTGAGGTTGAGCTTTCAAAATTAATTAAACAGTGTGTTAGTACTTTATATTGGCAACATTTAGGTTGACAAAAACACTTTATGTAACGGTTGCTTTTTAACAGGATTATCGGTTCGATTAAGAGTCTTCAAGTAATATGGATAGTGTCTCATTTCATGCCATGCAATTTCCAAGTCAAAACGGTCGGTTCCTGTGCAACCGTCCCGACAGGCCTTTGAAGGCGTTCGGATGCCCCGTAGTGTCTAGAAGCTTCAGCGTTGAAGAACGTCTGGACGTTAGGGCAACACCGTCCGGACGCTAGGTCAAGCTATTCAGAGTCTGAGTAGAAATTGGATTTCATGTTCAGCCAAGGATCGGGAAACAGCAACCGTCCGGACGGAAGGGCAACACCGTCCGGACGCTTTTCAGGTTTCCAGGAAGATTTATGCACACGTCTCAGTGTTTTTATCATAGCTCTCTCCTCGAGTATCGGATTGAGATAAAATTGGTGTCGTTGGAAAGCTAAGAAAAAATACTAAAATGTACATGTGTCGACAGTAAATAGAAATGTCCAGATGGCCCACCATCTGGACAAAAAGAGAATAGCATCCAGAGGACCGCTAAAAATTTGAGAAATTTCAAAATTCCTTTTCAGACATGAAAACAGTTAACCGTCCAGATGCCATTTTCTTGCTGTCCGGACGCCGCCCAGAGGACTCCAATTTTGAGTAGAATTAGGTTTTCTGAAGCCTATAAATAGAGGACTCCAATTTTGTACAGAATTCGGTATTGAATTCTCTTAGCTTTGAGAGGGTGTTTAGGGAGAATTGAAGATCTTCTAGCTCTCAAGCCGTTGCCGATGTGTGCTCTTTGTTCATGTGAAGTCTATCTTAGGGGTTGGCCCTATGGTAAAGGATTCCATCAAAGACCCCTTCAAGTAGGAAACTTGGTTGGGAAGCGTTCATGATGGGCTTCGTGTTATAGTTAAAGGTATGACTACTGCAATGAGTTTTGTGAGTACGAGTGCTTTGTAACTTGCTTTGTCTTTGGATAATGGATTTCCTGGGTTTGGTTGCCCCAAAGTGGCTTTTCTCTTTACAGAGTTTCCACTTCATCAACAAATATCTTGTCTTATTTAAATTTCGCCTTTAAGATATTTTGTTGCACACAAACACACACTTGGTTGTTAGAAGTCATTATTTTAATTTTCATTTGGTATCAAAGTGGGTACACTTGTGTTTGGATTTATTTCCTAAGTGTGATCCATGACTTCTTCTAACATAAATCTTCCTGAGTTCTTTGAAGATGATTTTTATGATTTCTCTAAAGATACCCTTTTGATAGGTAAACTCTTTAAAAAAATCCAATAGAGAGCTCAAGAAGATTAAGCAAGAAAAAAAGTCTTTGGTTTTACAGTTATTTGAATCACATGCCTTGATTGACTCTTTGACATCTGAGAATGCCATGCTTTTTGATACCGTTGATGCACTAGAGAATAAATTAAAAGAATCAGAGGATCTCTTGGAAAAATTCTCTAGTAATAATTTGAAATGCCTGCTTTGTATTCATACAGATATTTCTAAGAAGCTTGATTTAATTGTTAATGACTTAAGTACTTCTACTTCACATACTTATGATTCTGAATTAGATTCTATTGATATTAAGCCTGTGATAAAAGATACAGCTTGTTTAGATAATTCTTGCTTGACTAATCATCTGATGCCTAACTCCAAGGAATCAGGAACACAAGGTAAGTTTATTCCTAAGTGTCATAACTGTGGGAAGATTGGTCATATTAGGCCAAATTGTTATTTGTTGAAATCTCACAGGCCTTTGATTAAGCAGGATGCTCTGAGGAAAAGTGAAGTTGAAGTTTCTTCCTCATCAAAATATGTCCCTCTGCATAGGAGACATATAAAAGGGAAGGGCAATATTGTTTGTAAGAATGCTAACCATAATTCTGCAGAGAAAGTCAAGCAGCATTCCAACAAAAGAAGCCTACCCACCTGTCATCACTACGGTATCACAGGTGGGACATCAGGTTCCATGGCATCAGCGGCAACAATAGCGGTTTGTTCTGAAGAACACATCAATGCACTGCAAGAAAAAGCCGCAAAAGCCCGATAGCAACCATGCCTATGTAGGGTTGCTGAGCTTGTTACAAGGGATGCTGAGGAGAATGGATAGTATGAGCAAAACCGATCACATCTACCACAAGTACACTATGGTTGGGTCAGAAAGGATGAGACCATTCACCTCTTGAGGGGGAGTGAACTCACCTAGTATAGGTGCAGTCTCACCATGCCTACGATTTTGGTTCCTAAATCCTAGTGCATACCGGGTATGTTTGCATTGCATTGATTGTCATATCTTATATATCCTATTTTTGCCTTGCATTCTGTTTCAGGAACCACATTTTCTATCCCTAGATTTTCTCTTGGTTGCTTTGAGAATTTTCTGCAAGTACATTCTAGGGATGAGAGAGAAAGCATGTCACTGCTTTTCTGTCTTGGTATAGTCAAACCTCTCTCCCTGAGGACGGGTTTGCTCTTACCTATATGCTTTGTCCAGACATATGTTCTTTTCCTTTTAAGCATGTCTTTGTTGTTTCTTTGTTTTTTTTTTAAAAAAAAAAGGGGGGGGGGGGGGGGGGGGGGGGGGAGAAATATGCAGATATTTATTCCTGTATTTAGCTTTTCAGATATCTTATGTCTTTTTACTTGATGTCTCAGTTCTTGGTGCATTACTCTTTTTGCTTTTATATAACTGAGAGTTCTTATTTGATATCTGCAAAGTTTCCCTGCTGCATCTATTTGATAGATAGTTGCTTTTCTCATGCGATGAAAATATGGACTATCCAAGGCTCCCTTAAGTTACATTTTCTTTTCTCTCTGACTTTTAGCTTCTGGAAATTCTAACTAGAGAGATTTTTTTTTTTTAGCTAAGATGGTCATATTGACCAACTAGCTAGTTGAACCTAAAACCCATAAATTCTGGCATTCTTTCTAGGTTGCAACACCAAGTGATAAAAAACATTCAAAACTGAATAAATATGGATAAATAAAAAGATCCATTGCTTTTGTTCTATAAATCTGTTCTTGAACTTGTCCCTATAGAAGCAGTCAATAACCAAATCATTGTGGAAATAAACGGTCACTAAAGGACGAAGTAAAAGAAAAGTGTTGCAACTTAAGGGGAGTGTATTAGATGAGGGTGGCTAGGCCATAGTAAAATAAGGTTTGACTTTTAACTGATCTAACATTGATTTCTCTCTTATTTAGGAAATTCGGTTGCTTTAAGCCATATCAGTAAACTTCATACTTTATAGAAATAACTTTCATACTTTTGTGCTTATTGACTCTTAACTCTCAATTATATCTTGGTATGTTTTTGAAATGCTATTTAACTGTTTTATCGGTTATTTATACATGCGTGTTCTGAAGCTAACATTAGGAAAAAAAAAATAAAAAAAATTCTGCATATTTCCCTCTATATTTTAGCTTCTAGTGTGAAGCGTCCTAACGTGCTCGGCTCTGTCGATCTCTTATCTGACAGCATGCCGTCCAGACGAGTATATACCACGTCCGGACGCAAGCATTTTGCTTTCTCTGCCAAACACACATACTACTTTTTGCATGTTCTATCGTGTTGTGTTGAGTGTGTTTTCTCTCGGACTAATCCCGAGATTTTGGCATTCTCTACACATCTTTTCTCATTCCCAGGTATTTCCTTCAACTTTCCTTATTCTCTCCAGTTTTGGTTCTATTAGTTTTTGTGTTGGCTGCATTCTGTTGGACAAAATCACTTCTATGTAATGTTGCTGATTTCACAGGGATGCCGTATCTGTTCAGAATCTTCAACTATTCAGAGTTTATTTCTCTGATATGAAAAAGGCCTTATTATGACAAGATTAGTGTCACAAGCATCAAGAAAGAATTTCTAGACTCCAATAAGACTCTGTAAAGTCTACAGCTCAACAAAAGTCAGCTCCCGAGTTTATTGTTCGAACGGCCTAGTGAAATGTCTGGACACTTATAAATCAGTAACATAAACAATGATGCTTTTAATTAAGGGTTCATTCAGTTTTCAGAAGCCTTCTTTAAAGATATGTTTCTAGAAGATTCTGCACAAATTCCAAGTCAAAGAAATCGGATCCATTACATCCGTCCGAATGACGTGATATTCCGTCCGGACGCTCAATTGTCCAACTTTCCATCCAGACGACGAGAACTTCCATCCGAACCTTCCTCTATGTCGAGAAGCTTTGAATTGCTCCAGCTTGCATCCGTTCGGTCGTTTCAGATGCACGTCCGGACGCCACTCAGTGTTCAACCAGCTATAGGATTTCTTTCCAAAACACAGATATTGGAAGACAGCTGCAGCTGTCCGGAAGATGTGGATTCCCGTCCGGACTTTCTCATCCATAAGGCAAGTCGTGCATTGAAAATCAAGACGTCCGGACTCCAGTCCTCATTGTCCGGACTGTGCTGATCTGCTCACTCTCAAGCCGTAGCCAAGTACTGTTGCTGTGCTGAAACTGAAGTCTATCTTAGGGGTTGGCCCTAAGGTAAAGGATTCCATTGAAGACCTCTTCAAGTAGGAGACATGGTTGGGAGGAGTTCGTGTTGGGTTACACGTTAGAGTTCAAGGTACAACTACTGCATAAGGATATGTGAGTGCTACTGCTTTATAACTAGCTTTGTCTTCTGAATAGTGGATATCCTGGGTTTAGCTACCCCGGAGTGGTTTTTCTCTTAATTGAGTTTCCACTTCGTCAGCAAAATATCTGTCTCTTTCTTTTCCGCATTGTGATATTTTGTTGCACACTATTGCACACACTTGATAAATTAGAAGTCATTTAATTTTTCAGGTTCTTTTTAGAATATTGGAATCTTTAATTGATTATGATTTGAGAGATTGTGCATGAATATCTTTTTTTGTCTTTATGCTGGATGGATATTATTAATCTGTGCCTTTTCGATTGCTATATCTACTGTTAGTATTTTGGCCTCATTATGTGTTTGGACAAAATCACTTAAGTGTAAAGATGTTGTAAACAGGGATTCCACTATTCAGAGTGATGTCAGACGATTCTGCCTGCAAGTCAAAAGAATTTCAAGTTCCCTGTCAGCCGTCCGGACAATCGAACCATCCCGTCTGGATGCCCATCTGTCCACTGTGCCATCCGTCCGGACCTTCAAGACAGATCAGCATCATCCGTCCGAAAGAAGTGTTCATTCCGTCCAGACCCCATACTGTGTCGAGAAGTTTCTGTGCCAGCCTGCATCCGTCCGGAAGTTTCAGCAACACGTCCGGACACCTCTCAGTACTCGATCAGTTTCAGATTTCTTTCCAAGTTCCAAGAAAGGGAATATTGATCAACCGTCCGGACGATGTTGTATCCCGTCCGGACGCGCGTCTCCTTAAGGCAACAATCGTAATTCAAATATCACCGTCTGGACATCTGACAGCTGTGGTCCGGACGCGTGCATTGCAGATATGGAAATTGCGTGTTGAAGAATAGCCGTCCCGACGCTCATCGCCCATGATCCGGACACGCGAAACCTTATAAGGAAATTACTTGTAGCGGACGTGCGACCGTCCGGACGATGTGCCATCCCGTCTGGACGAGGCTCTTAAACAGGAAAGATTTCCCCGCAAAATTCTCTGAAAATCTTGTCGCACAGTTGTCCGTCCGGACGGCCCATGCCCACCGTCTGGACGGCGCCTAGGTATATTTTGCCTAACGCTCATTTGAGCCCCCAACCTATAAATAAAGGCCCCTGGGCATTGAGAACAGTAAGAATTTGGTGTGAATTCCATTAGAGCTCAGAGAAGTCATCAATCCCTCTAAAGCTGTTTTACAAGTGTGCTGTGCTATAAACCGAAGTCTATCTTAGAGGTCGGCTCTAAGATAAAGGATTCCATTGAAGACCCCTTTAGGTAGGAGAACTTGGTTGGGAAGCGTTCGTGTTGGGTTGCACGTCAGAGATCAAGGTACGACCACTGCATCGGTACATGTGAGTGTTACTATCTTGTATCTAGCTTTGTCTTCTAAATAGTGGAATTCTTGGTTTTGGCTGCCCCGGAGTGGTTTTTCTCTTGATTGAGTTTCCACTTCGTCAACAAAAATCTGTGTCATTTATTTTCCGCTGTGCTTTAATTTTTGTTGACACTTATGCACACACTTTATTTTTGAAGTCAATTTCATTTTTCAATTGGTATTAGAGCTTGGTACACTTTGAGAAGATTAATTTCTTGAGTGTTATTTTTGACTTCTATATTTTGAGATGTCTCAAACTCTTAATTATGTTCCTACCTTCGATGGTTCGAACTATGGCTATTGGATAGCTCGGATGCGATTCTTTTTAAAATCTATTGACTGTTGGAATATTGTTGACTCTGGTTGGACTAAACCAGAGGATGCAACTCCCGACACAGTCCCTCTGAAAAATGCCCGACTTTCCAATGATAAAGCCTTCCATGCTCTATGCCAAGCACTTTCTCCCTCTGAATTCGCCAAATTTCAAACTGCGAATCAGCCAAAGAAGCATGGAAAATCTTGGAAACAACATATGAAGGCACAAAATTAGTTAAATCTGCCAAACTTCAAATGTTGACTTCAAGATTTGAAGAAATTAAGATGTTGGAAGAAGAGACTTTTGGAGAGTTTTACTCCAAGATAAGTGACCTTAGAAACTCTATGGTGAGTCTTGGGAAACCTATCTCGGATGTAAAACTCATCCGAAAAATTATAAGATCTTTGCCCAAGTGTTTCAGGATCAAGGTAACGACAATCGAGGAAAGCAAGGATCTTGAAGAGATGAAGATTGAAGAGCTAGTGGGATCTCTTCAAACATATGAGCTGTTGATGGAAATCAAGGCACCGCTTTGAAGTATCTCGTTCAAGTACCAATTGGGCCGGTTACGAGAGCACGAGCAAAGAAGTTTAAGGATGTGCTCAACGGACTCATCCAAGAGTTATGGGCTCAAGCAAATTTGTGGAGGCCCATTGAGCATGATCCACGTGGCCAACAAAGAATTGTCACCTTGATTTAAGTTCTAGAAGAATCCGGTCAAGGCCAAGAATTGGCAAGAAAACAATCGCAGAAAATCTAAACCAAATTGATGCGGAATAATTGATGGTGGGCTATATGGAAATACGTTGGACCACAAAGACAATTGATGGTGAACCAGCATGGAACCAATTTGTGGAGGCCCATTGAGCATGATCCACGTGGCCAACAAAGAATTGTCACCTTGATTTAGGTTCTAGAAGAATCCGGTCAAGGCCAAGAATTGGCAAGAAAACAATCGCAGAAAATCTAAACCAAATTGATGCGGAATAATTGATGGTGGGCTATACGGAAATTCGTTGGACCACAAAGACAATTGATGGTGAACCGGCATGGAACCAATTTGTGGAGGCCCATTGAGCATGATCCACGTGGCCAACAAAGAATTGTCACCTTGATTTAAGTTCTAGAAGAATCCGGTCAAGGCCAAGAATTGGCAAGAAAACAATCGCAGAAAATCTAAACCAAATTGATGCGGAATAATTGATGGTGGGCTATATGGAAATACGTTGGACCACAAAGACAATTGATGGTGAACCGGCATGGAAATATGAAGAGTACCATATTTAGAATGATTTCAAGCCTTATTTAAGTTAGATATTTAAGTATATTTTGATTTGTTTACTTTTTGGAATAGGACCTTATTTTCTTTCCTTGCTAGGAATTGATTTGTTTTATTTTAGGATTAGAACTACTTTCTCCGCAAGTAATTTTCTTGTATAAATAAGTGTACCTACCATGTAATGGAGACATGGATGATTCATAAAACTTGTAAGGTTTTATTCTCTTTGTTTCTTTGAAGAACTACTCGAACTTATCGGGATTTCCCGTGGCGTTCATCTCGACTTATCAAACGGAATTTCCACCACCGTTTGTGGCGTCTTCCTTATACCGAGGTTCTTGTTTGTCATAAACAACGGGTCGAGGTTTTTCCATTTGAATCTGTCCTTAGAACGGTCTTGGGTTCCCTTTCGTTGTTGGGTCTCGTTATTCTTGACGGGGTTCACATCATTTGGTATCAGAGCACAGTTTCTAGTTCAGAGCCAACTATGTCTATAACACTCTCCAAAGAATCATGGGCAGAACTTAACCGGTGGAAAGATCAATTTTTCCAGCAATGGAGAGATGAAATTGCGGCACGTCAGGTACGATTCTCATCTGTTTCATTAGAACACCCACCCGAACAACTACCAAAACCCACAACCCCACCACAAATCAACCCGGCAGAACCATCACTGCCCAAAACCACAGCCCCACCACCATGCAAAGACCCCGAACCCATCACTGCACGACTACAAGACCAACCACCACCATCACCCTTAGAAAAACCACTCAAACAACAACCCACAAAAGCCACCCTACCACCACCATCAACCCTTGAAAATTTTCCAGAAAGACAACCAATGCCTATACCCACAGTCGTAGCAACACCTCCGAAATTCCCACCATGTTCATCAATCACCCAGCCACTCCATCAACCACGGTACCGACCCCCGAAACCTCAAACCCCAGCCACCCTCTTCACGATTCCCTCAACCCAACGTTTCCCATACCTCAAGATCACCCATGGTCAGCCACAAACCAAAAGGATCAAACCAAAAAAACAATCCCCACCATGGAAACCCAATTTTTTCACATAGATTGGTTCAAAAGGAAGAAACGGGCCAGATACAAAATGAGCAACAGAGGACCGAAGAAGAAGAGGCAGGTGTTGAGGGCCAACATCCAGGGGTTCACAATTCTGACGATTTGGCGTTTAGCAAGAAAGAGGCTCAGGGAGCCGACCCAAACTGGGCCGTGGCCTAGAGCATTGTTCCCTGGCCGGCGGCAAGACCTAGAAGCTGGAACGATGGAGGGAGGTCCGGCGAAGCAAGCTTCTTCACCAGGCTATTTCTCCGGTCACCGGCGGCCACCCAGACGCCCACCTGACGGTGATGACGCGAGGGTCGGTGATTTCGGCGTGAACCACGGCAGCCCAGATCTTCCATCGAGCACAGGGGCGAGCCTCCATGTGATTCTGTGGCGGATGCAGAGGCACCGGCCGATGATCGACAGTTTCCTGTGAGCGAGGTGGACAGAGGAGCACACTCAGGTTTGATTGGCGGAGGAAGAATGAATATGGGATTCGAGATTTTCGGACTTTCGGTTGAAGGAGACGGAAATCGGAAATCTGCTACTGGAAAAAAAATTGAAGAATGCTGTGGTAATACCCGAGAGTTCCAGATTTTGCATTGAAAGAGAAGTAAACCGGGAATCTGTTGTTAGAGGAAAATGGAAAGGAACTGTAGCTGAGACAAAAGGGGCGCGTTGCAGTTCCTTGCAAAGAAGAAGCTGGATCCTTAAACAAAGAAGAAGAGGACCACGAAAAAAAAAGAAAAAAAAGAAAAAGAGATGGCCCTTTCCAAGTCCTCGAGCGTGGTGATTTGAGGACAAATCCTTTTCAAGAGGAAGGGAATGATGGAAATCAAGGCACCGCTTTGAAGTATCTCGTTCAAGTACCAATTGGGCCGGTTACGAGAGCACGAGCAAAGAAGTTTAAGGATGTGCTCAACGGACTCATCCAAGAGATAAGGGCTCAAGCAAATTTGTGGAGGCCCATTGAACATGATCCACGTGGCCAACAAAGAATTGTCACCTTGATTTAAGTTCTAGAAGAATCCGGTCAAGGCCAAGAATTGGCAAGAAAACAATCGCAGAAAATCTAAACCAAATTGATGCGGAATAATTGATGGTGGGCTATATGGAAATACGTTGGACCACAAAGACAATTGATGGTGAACCGGCATGGAACCAATTTGTGGAGGCCCATTAAGCATGATCCACGTGGCCAACAAAGAATTGTCACCTTGATTTAAGTTCTAGAAGAATCCGGTCAAGGCCAAGAATTGGCAAGAAAACAATCGCAGAAAATCTAAACCAAATTGATGCGGAATAATTGATGGTGGGCTATATGGAAATTCGTTGGACCACAAAGACAATTGATGGTGAACCGGCATGGAACCAATTTGTGGAGGCCCATTGAGCATGATCCACGTGGCCAACAAAGAATTGTCACCTTGATTTAAGTTCTAGAAGAATCCGGTCAAGGCCAAGAATTGGCAAGAAAACAATCGCAGAAAATCTAAACCAAATTGATGCGGAATAATTGATGGTGGGCTATATGGAAATACGTTGGACCACAAAGACAATTGATGGTGAACTGGCATGGAACCAATTTGTGGAGGCCCATTGAGCATGATCCACGTGGCCAACAAAGAATTGTCACCTTGATTTAAGTTCTAGAAGAATCCGGTCAAGGCCAAGAATTGGCAAGAAAACAATCGCAGAAAATCTAAACCAAATTGATGCGGAATAATTGATGGTGGGCTATATGGAAATACGTTGGACCACAAAGACAATTGATGGTGAACCGGCATGGAAATATGAAGAGTACCATATTTAGAATGATTTCAAGCCTTATTTAAGTTAGATATTTAAGTATATTTTGATTTGTTTACTTTTTGGAATAGAACCTTATTTTCTTTCCTTGCTAGGAATTGATTTGTTTTATTTTAGGATTAGAACTACTTTCTCCGCAAGTAATTTTCTTGTATAAATAAGTGTACCTACCATGTAATGGAGACATGGATGATTCATAAAACTTGTGAGGTTTTATTCTCTTTGGTTCTTTGAAGAACTACTCGAACTTATCGGGATTTCCCGTGGCGTTCATCTCGACTTATCAAACGGAATTTCCACCACCGTTTGTGGCGTCTTCCTTATACCGAGGTTCTTGTTTGTCATAAACAACGGGTCGAGGTTTTTCCATTCGAATCTGTCCTTAGAACGGTCTTGGGTTCCCTTTCGTTGTTGGGTCTCGTTATTCTTGACGGGGTTCACATCAGCTGTCTCTGCCCCCGGTCAAGAAGTTGAAGACCATTGCCCTAAAGGCTTCCAAGAAGAAGGTAAAAGCCTCCTCTTAAGATGACTCTGAGGATGAAGACAAAGCTGTGGCTATGTTAGCCTAGAATTTCAGAAGACTGATGAAAGATGATAGGTTCAAGAAGAAGTTTTCTGATAAAATAAAGAAACCTCTCAGAGAAGCTTAACCAGAGGAAGAGGAGAAGAAAGATCCCAGAGGACCCCGATGTTTTCAATGCTCAGGCTTTGGGCATATCCGGGCGGATTGTGGGAATCTTAAAAAGGGCAAGGGGAAGGCATACAATGTGACTCTCAGTGATGAGTCAGAAGAAGAAGCTCCAGAGTCTGAAAAATTTCTGGCCTTTGTCGCCCCACATGTTGAAGAAGAAGACTCATATTACTCGAAGCATAGTGAAAATGAGGAAGAGCTCAAGGAGGCCTACAAGACACTCTACATAAAGTATGAGAAGCTGAGGGAAGGCCGAAAGCAGCACCTGAATGATCTGAACAGTTTGCAGACCGAGAAGAGTTCATTGCTGCTCAAAGTACAAGAGCTCGAGGAAAAGCTGCTAGAGACACAGCTCCAGCTAGAGAGAGTCACTGATGAGAAGTTGACTCGTATGCTATCCATCCAGAAGAGCCCAAATGACAAGACTGGTCTCGGGTGTATAGCTTCCTCTTCTGATGTTCCTTCTTCCTCAAAGACTGTATTTATGAAGCCTACAGTCCTAGAGCTTCCTCCCGCTGTTGAAGATAAACAGAAGGAAAAGGTCAATGATGATGTTCTAGGCACTCAGCAGCCTCATTCCGTCTGAAGACCTCCTATTTGCCATCAGGTTAGATTGCTTATTTTACTTGATATATCTTTATATGCAATCTAGGAACCAGGTATGTTTGCCCCCTATGTCTCTCGAGAGAATTTTGCAGGTATCTATTGGGGAAGACAGAAAAAGCAGGTCGAGCGACTATTTTTCTGTGTTGGCATCATCGAGCGTACAACAGGTGTGATCTTACCTTTGCATATGATGTCATTTCCATATTGCATGTTTTGTTTGTTTTAAATAAGTAAAAAAATAAAAATAAATAAAATTGGTGAGAATTTGCAAGATTTTTTTTCTTGGCTGTTTAGATATATTGTATGTATCTTTACCTGATATCTCAATTATGTGAGCATTAATTTACTTTGCTTAGATATATTTGAGAGTTTATGACTATTTTGGCCAAGTTATTTTTCCTGGTTGTGCAAAAATAGGATAGCTCCTTTCCTCATACGATGAAAAAATGCACTATCCGAGACTCCCTAAAGGTACATCTTTCCTTCTCTGACTATTTGCTTCTAGAATTTCTGAATAAGAGAAGAGGTTTGTGATAAGATGGTCAAATTGACCACAAGCTAGTTGAACTTAGGATCTAAAAACTCTGTCATTTCCTCTAGCTTGCAGCACCATAAGAATTGAGCAGTTATTCGTATGACTTGTGTGCTTTAAAATTGTTTTATTCACTGCTTGCGTACTGAAATATGCCATGCCCTCTATGAGCAAGTAAAAATTTATCTTGTCCTTCATGGGACAAGTAAAACAATTTGGTGTTGTATCTCAGGGGGAGTGTATCAGATGAAGATGGCTAGGCCCTAGTAAGAGTAAGGTTTGACTTTTGGCTAATCTGTCACGGATTCTCTCTCTTCTTTAGGAAATCCGGTTGCTCTTGTCATGATTTTTCAAACCTTGTGGGTTCAGTCTTCACACACACACACACACACGCATTGCATGAGTTGAGTTACCTATTTGAATTTTCTATGATCAGGAAAATTATTTGTGCTAATTGAAATCTCAACTCTCATTCATATCTCTGTTTAGTTTTTGAGATGCTCTCTGATTGTGTTATCAGTTGATTATACATGCGTGTTCTAACACTGACTTTAGGAAATTTGATCTCTGTAAAATTTTCTCAGTTTTTCTGGTGTTTCAGTGTGGAGCGTCCGGACGGTCTCCATTGACGTCCGGATGAATTAGTGGTCCGGACAACACTCTTTTGGAGTCCGGACGGGGATGGAGCCCAATAGTCCGAACAGGACCTGATTGAGTCCGGACGCTGCGGCATCCACCGGGCGGACGGTTAGTTAAACCGTCTAGACTCGCACGACCTGTCCGCATGTTCCCAATGCAGCGTGCGTCCGGACGGGGACCCCACAGTGTCTATAAATACCCCTGCTCGCCGCATTCTCTTCATACCCCACAAAATCTGAACTTTTGGCTGTGTGTGAGTTATTTGTCTTTGAGTTCTTTGGCATTTTGCATATTCCTCTCCATTTCCAGGTATTTTTCTCGTCTTTTTCTCTTCATTTTTTTTAAAAAAACTGTTAGAATGTTATTTTTTTTTTTGGGAATATGAGATGCATATATCTGCCATGTTGAAATTTCTTGTGATATTACTCTGTCTTTATTTGTACACAAGTCATTTTACTGCTGTTATTCTGCCAAATTTTTGTTATCCTAACAAGAATATTTTTGGAATATCCTTTTTGCAAAATTCTTGTTGGATCTTTTGTAGAATCATGTCTGCAGACAGTCCACCCCGCAGGGTCCGTCAGAGGATTGTGGAAGATAGGGCTACAATTCAGGCCAAGATTATGGACCGCACTATCATTGCTGAGCAGAACGTCCTTCGGGCTGATATCATGGTGCCCCCGCTGGACAACATACTTGCCATTGTCCAGACGTACAATTGGGGATATCTCCACAGCTGTGCTTGTGTGGTTTACACCAGACTGGTCAAGCTGTTCTACGCCAACCTGGAAGTGGTGCAGAACGATGATCACGAAGTGGTGCTTTAGTCCTCCGTTGTAGGTCATCTCATCACTATTGATCCTCAAGTCATTAGTTACATCATCCGAGTCCCAGTGCTCGAGATTTCGGCCAGCCCATACAATGAGGTGGTGCTTCCTCCATCCCTGGATGATCTCAGGGAATTCTTCCATGCCATCCCTCATGGCGAGGAGCGCTCTACTGCCATCAGGATTGGTGCTTTGTCTTCCTCCCACCGCATGCTGGCCAAGATCATTCAGCCTTCAAGTCGTCGGGTTTAGCGGGTCACATGTGTTCTCCCGGATTCGTCGAGTTCGGGTCACGGGTCATGGGTCCAGGCTCCACCGATCGTCGACCCACCGGTAGCATCGGCCGGAACTCGCGTCGCCAGCGTCGATCCATGGAGGATCGGCCTCCCCTGGGTCACGGGCTCGCCGGTTCTCTCCCGGGTCTCCAACTCACTGATCCACCTGATCCTCTCTCTCCCGATCTCTCGGTCTCTCTTTGACTCCCGGCATCTCTTTCTGTAACGCCCCGCTTTTACAAAAAGCGTAAGTGAAAATTTTTTCGAATTTTCACGTGACATTACTAACTTATCAGAGGTAAATATTGGCAACGGAATATTTGTAAATGTAATACAGACTTGGAAACGGATTGACATTTCAGAGCTTCTACTGAAATACCTCAAAATATATGATAAGCCAGTCAGTATAATTATACAAACAATAGTAGTAGTTATGCCTCACAAGGCAAGATAGTCATACAAGCCAAAATATCTACATATAACTGTAGAATTATAAATATTGTTTTGAGCTAGATTAGATGAACTACAACTAGGTAGTTCCTGATGAGTGCTAAATATTGCATATGTGGACCCCTTAATTTGCATTTACTAAACCTTTAGTTTTGTTATTTTCTAATGTTTTGTGTTAGATTTGTGTTTTTAGTATTTTGCAGGTCATTGAGAGAAAACAATAGCTTTAAGGAGAAAGAAAGCAGACTTTGAGAAGACATAGATGATGTGGTTATGTTCAACCAAATCAAGGAGATGACTAAATCGGAATTTCTCTAATTTGAGTCAAAATCGGATTAGAATTCAGATTCTGCACATGTCATAGTAATTTAACCCTAACTTTCAGCTCAAATATCCGATTGAAGTAAATCAGGCAGTGTTGGAAAGCTAACTCAAGTTTCTACAAATCATTGTGAAATATGATTTTCCTAATTCAGACGTCTGCTATGCCAAAAGTGTCTCACAATAAAAGATCGCAAATCTGGACGAATTTGGAGTCCTTTTCCTTCTTGGATTGAGTTTTGAGATTCCTACTCAAACTAGGAGACTAACCTCCGATTTTTCTAGAAATTCTAAGGCTTCTAGGATTTGTTTTCTCCCTATAAATAGACCTCTAAGCCTCAAGAAAAAGGGTGAGAAGCTAGAGACCAAATATATTCTTTCTTTTTAGTTTAGTTTTTCATTAGGGTAGATTTTTATTTTCAATAATCATGTGTAGCTAGATTTTCAACTAAGGTTGAGGATGAAGCTTCATCAATGAAGAACAACAATACTTCCATGTAAGTTTTTATTGTCCGATTTTATTGGGTTTTATATTTCAATTGTTTTACTTCTTTTCAATGTGTGAAATGATTCTTGGATATCTTTTGCGATTCAAGGATACATTTGATGATTTGAGATAATTTCACATAATTGATTGCTTGGTTTTTATTTATAAAACAATTGGATATTCTTTGTGATTTATTCTACGGATACAATTGATGTTTTGATTTAAATTAGATATTTACGGATACACTTGATGATTTGATTTGAATTGGATTTCTTTTGTGATTTGTGTGAAGAATGGATACATGAGACGTTTTGATTAACTGTTTGAAGCATGGTAATACATACTTAAGATTTTAATTGTGAGAACTTCGGATTAATATTGATGAACATGGAGTATATTGTTATGATTCGGTGAGTGTGGATTCCAAAACCTTAGTACCTTTTCTTTTGTTTTATTTTACTTTATTTAGTTTATGTTTTCTTTTTACCAAAATCAAATTGTTTTGGAACTAGGTTAGGATTTGATTAATTTAGAAACAAAATTGTTCTTTAAAAACACAATTCCCTGTGGGATCAACCTCGCACTTGCAAAACACTTTATTGCAAACGATTGGTGCACTTGCGAGTACAATTAAAATACACATTAAGTTTTTGGCGCCATTGCAGGGGAATTGTTTGATTTTTTAAAACAATTTATTTTTAAATTGATTTTATCTTTCTACTAGTTATAATTAGGATTTTTTATTTGCAATTTGTTTTTGTTATTCCTATTTCTAAAAGAAAAAAAAAAAATTGTTTTCTTTGTTTTGCTTGTTGTTATTTTCTTTTATTGTTATTTAAAAAAAAATAAAAAAAATAAAAAAATAAAAAAAACTTGGTTCCTATTTTATGTGGGATATTTGCATGTTATAGGATGTGAGTGAAGTATGGATTTTTATTTTGATAATAATAGCAATTTTTCTACACAACATGCTTCACCTAGTGGTAGGACACCTGCTCCTACCAACTACACTCACAATTTTTACCCACATAAGCCATGTTCATATTGTTTCAATCCTTATCATCATGTTAGTGATTGTCTAGCATCTAGACAATTTTCTAATTTTTCTTGTGAACAAATGAACACAAATTTCTCCAACTTGGGGTTTGATTCAAATTCCAATTTTTACAACCTGGACTAGAGCAACCATTCTGATTTTTCATGGCAAGCTCAAGCCACGGGAAATTACGCTCCCCAATACCACGAACCGCACCATCCTGAATATTCACAGTTCGATCACCAATCTTTCAATCCTTCATCTTATAATTATCCAGCACAAGAATTATCTTTCGAAGACACAATCAAAGCATTCAATAGGCAAGTAGCCAGAATATACAAGGGCTTAACCAGACTATACAAGAGCTTAAGACCACCACTTTGAGAGATAGCCAGAATATACAAGAGCTTACAAATGAGATTAGGCCTTCAAATCAGTTAACGCATCAAGCTATTGTCAAGATGCAAGGAGAAATTGATTATTTGGTTGTTAAATTCAACCGAATAGAGGAAGAAGAGCTTCAAAGTCAGCCGATGGCTCAAGGGCACTACATGATTGATGAGGATGATGCTAGTCATTCTTGTCATGAGCATGTCCCTGACACTACCATACTCGAGAGTAAGGAAATTTGGGAGTCACTGGCTCAACACTCATTACACGGGTCAACTAGAAAGCTTAAGGGAGTTAGGCATTGCACAGCCTAAAATGAAAAAAAAAAAAAAAAAAAATGATTTAAGCCTTGGTTGTTTCATCTAATGAGATTCCTATGAATTTTGAGGTACATAACCTTTGAAGAAAATTGAAACCTCATGAGTCTATGTTAGTCTCACTTTGCACACATTTGAGCCTGAGTTGTCTCAATTTTCCAGCTATGAGTTGATTGATTTTTGATTTCCTAATGAAATGATTGTGATGTTCATCTTGTTAAATTTGCTCATGATGTATGAACCATGTGTTTGTATGGAAGTCATTGTTTGAAAATAACATAGTGCTTTAAAATGTTTGTGGGCATCATTCCTGGCAAATCCTCACGAGACTTCACTTGTCCACTAGGGAGTCCTAGGGGTTTAAAAGGCTAGTTGCATACGCTAAATGCAATCGTTTCTCCAACGAAAGAGGATTTATGTTTCATGCTTTCATTTTATGTTTTGTTTTCTTTTGCTAAGGTACTAGCAAAATGTAAGTTTGGGGGTATTTGATGAGTGCTAAATATTGCATATGTGGACCCCTTAATTTGCATTTACTAAACCTTTAGTTTCGTTATTTTCTAATGTTTTGTGTTAGATTTGTATTTTTAGTATTTTCCAGGTCATTGAGAAAAAACAATAGCTTTAAGGGGTAAGAAAGCACACTTTAAGAAGACCTAGATGATGTGGTTATGTTCAACCAAATCAAGGAGAGGACTAAATCGGAATTTCTCTAACTGGAGTCAAAATCATATTAGAATTCAGATTCTGCACATGTCATAGTATTTTGACCATAACTTTCAGCTCAAATATTTGATTGAGGTGAATTAAGCATCGTTGGCAAGCTAACTCAATTTTCTACATATTATTGTGAAATATGATTTTCCTAATTCAGACGTATGCTATGCCAAAAGTGTCCCGCAATAAACAACCGCAAATCTAGACGAATTTGGAGTCCTTTTCCTTCTTGGATTGAGTTTTGAGTTTCCTACTCAAACTAGGAGACTAACCTCCGATTTTTCTAGAAATCCTAGGGCTTCTAGAATTTGTTTTCTCCCTATAAATAGACCTCTAAGCCTCAAGAATAAGGGTGAGAAGCTAGAGACCAAATATATTCTTTTCTTTTTAGTTTAGTTTTTCTTTAGGGTAGGTTTTTATTTTCAATAATCATGTGTAGCTAGATATTCAACTAAGGTTGAGGAGCATCATCATTGAAGAACAACAATACTTCCATGTATGTTTTTATTGTCCGATTTTATTGGGTTTTATATTTCAATTGTTTTACTTCTTTTCAATGTGTGGAATGATTCTTTGATATCTTTTGTGATTCAAGGATACATTTGATTATTTGAGATAATTTCACATAATTGATTGCTTGGTTTTTATTTATAAAACAATTGGATATCCCTTGTAATTTATTCTACGGATACAATTGATGTTTTGATTTAAATTGGATATTTTGTTGTGATTTACGGATACACTTGATGATTTGATTTGAATTGGATTTCTTTTGTGATTTGTGTGAAGAATGGATACATGGGATGTTTTGATTAACTGTTTGAAGCATAGTAAAACATACTTAAGATTTTAATTGTGAGAACTTCAGATTAATATTGATGAACATGGAGTATATTGTTATGATTCGGTGAGTGTGGATTCCAAAACTTTAGTACATTTTCTTTTGTTTTATTTTACTTTATTTAGTTTATGTTTTCTTTTTACCAAAATCAAATTGTTTTAGAACTAGGTTAAGATTTGATTAATTTAGAAACAAAATTGTTCTTTAAAAACACAATTCCTTGTGGGATCGACCTCGCACTTGCAAAACACTTTATTGCAAACGATTCGTGCACTTGCGAGTACAATTAAAATACACATTAGTTCCCTAAAAGATAGGCTGTCAAGCCTTACAAAAACTGAATGAGGAACCATCTAAGAGTCGGAATAGTCTTGATATTCTTCTTCTTCATAGCCTGAATCATTACACAATACAGAGAGAAGACAACAACATAAAATACTAAAGTGAGTCCACTGTTTCCAATAATAATATGAGTGCTGATTTATTTAATTAATGCAACACAATGCAATGGCCATATAATCACATGTATATGCAACATATAATCTATGGTCGCGAATCATAGACATAAATTGAATATATACATAATCATAAAGCAATGACAGTTTTAAATGCAAAGTTTTAGGTAATTCCCTTTTTCCACTCATCTGTTGGCCTAGGCACGGTTAACGTCTTATTTGAAGCCTGGGCTTCCTCACTTAAGTTTTAATTATATTCTTTGGGAGCCTAGGCTCCTGGAAACCTCGCTTTCCCTGGTGACCTAGGTACACCAGTTTTTGTATTTATTATTCTCTTTTTAAGTACCTCCTCATTCACTAAGAACCTAGGAACTCATGTGAAGCCTCATGTACCCACTGTGGATCTAGATCCAGCATCTTGTTATTAGACAGATTATTGAAAATAATAAAACGTGCAAAGTCACATGCGCAATCAGGTAAATAAACAGTAAATATAATATTATAGGAAAAGTCAACCAGCTTCGTCCTCAGTAAGTATAGAGATACTTACAGTTTACGCTTCAAAGATTATATCAATAGAAACTGCATAATTATATCCATGCATTAATAAACTATTAAATAGAACTAGGTGAATTTACCTACTCTTTATTTTTATTAAGAAATCATTTCTTATTACATCAGTTACACCTAAATATAATAGTTATATAAATATAACCTTATCATTATATTTTATACCAGCAATTAAAATAATCATTTTGTATTAGTAAAATGGATGGCACAACGGTATAAAATATTGATATTCTTTTTTATCGTTTTTTATCTCTAAATAATGTAATGTCGTTTGAACATTATAACAACATATAAAATTGATTAATTATAATGCCGCATATTTCATGCGGGCATTACAATAGCATTTATAATAACCAAAATATCCATTTTTACTAAAAATTGCCCTTTTCACTTTTAAATCATATTAGCATAATATTTCTTTTTAGACATAACAATTAACAAAACTAATTGTCATAGTTATAAAATAATCCTAATTTTATCCTTTTATAAAATTGGGCAAAATAATGACATTAATATATATTGAATGTATAAAGATACTTAAAAATATTTGGGCAGCGTAACGACGCTTTTGTAAAATAGTGACTTTTAATTCGGGCATTATAACGGCGTATTTTTATATTTAATAACTCTGCTTTGAAAATCCTGTTTAAAAACCAACATTAATACGTTAGATAAAAACTCATTAAATCAACAATATTAAAAACAAAACTTTATTTAAACTAAATATCATTTTATTTTATTTTCTTCCCTTTTTTCTTTCTTCCTCTCTTATTTCTCTTTTCTTTCTTTCTTTCTGCACTAACCCGAGAGATAGGGAGATGGAGAAGAGAAGAGATGAGAGAAACTTAGGTGAGGATCCTTTTTCCCTTACTGTTAGGTTGGCTGAGAACAAGAGAAGAAGAATTTCTTCTCTGTTCTTGCTAGGCCAAACCGAGACAGTGAGTGAGAAAGAGAAGAGAAAGGAGTTAGAGAGAGAGACTTACTATGTTCCTTCTTCTTCTTGCTACCCGTGAAAGAGAAACAAAAGGAAGGGGAGTTGCTGCTATGGATTAAAGAGAAGCAGGGAAAGAACAAGAGAGAGCTACTGATCTCTCTTGATGCGTCTCAGAAATAGAGAGAATGAAGAGAAACTGAGAAGGAGAGTTTTGGGAGAGAAATTGAGAGAATTGAGATGTGTAATTGAAGGAAGGGATTGGGTTCCTTATATAGTGAAATGGACGGCCTAGATCACTCTAAAACGATCGCATCTAACGGCTGGGGAGAAGATTTGGGGAGATTTGGTATTAAAAATCAGACTTTTGGAGATTCGGTGCATGAATCTATTTTCTGCAGAAAGTCAATCGATCGCATTTTTACACTATGAAATAATCGATCGATCTAATTGAACAGTAGGTAGATCGATCTACTTTTTACACTATAAAATAATCGATCGATCTATTATACTTAGCCAAATTTTCACCTGTTTCAGCACCTATATAACTAAATCACTTGATCGATTAAAATAATCGATCGATTTCGGCTTCTACTAAAGGTTCGATTCCTTAATCGCACGATCGATTTTAAGACATTAAACAATCGCTCGATCGAATTTGACTTGATCTAATTTTTAATCCATTTTAACTCCTATACACTTGTACATATATTTCTAATACATATTTAATATTTATACTTATCTTGATAAATATTTATTCCACAAATATTCATATGTACGTTATTCCTATTATTAAACCTTAGATCATATTTTAAGATATTTTATTAATATCTTAAAATACGGGGTATTACACTTTCTCTCAGCATCTCTCTCTCTCTCCCGTTCTCACTCTCTCATCTCTGAGGGTTTGTGTACTCGGGAAGCACACGGATGAACGAAGAAGAAAGAAGAAGAAAATAAAGAAGAAGATTCCGGCTGCGTGAGAATTAAAAGAGAAGAGAGGGTTTGATTTTATAAAATAATTAGGATATTATTTTTTCTTAATCATTAAGCTTTATAAAATATCTTCCATAAAAAATATCTCCTATAAAATATCTCTTATAAAAATATCTCCTGTAAAAATATCTTGAGAAAGATCTGTGGATATTTTTACATTGGGTCTTTACCAATATGTATAATTCATTAAGATTATAATCTAAGTCCGTTTTGAGTCTAGTTTGTTTCATCGTCAGTATTATTACCTCAATAATATTATAGTACCATAAATATATACCAAATATATATATTACATAATAACACGGCAATATTACACAATAGTATTATTCATCAATATTATTATATCAATTAGTCCACTGAATAACTCAGTCTGTTTATTTATTAATCCTGTAATATTATTGGAGTCCAATAATATTATTCTTTATTCATAAAATCACAGTTTATAAATAATAAGACCAAAGAATATTTATTTTCATAAATATTCATGTATTCCTTATTATTTATCAAGAATTAAAACACCGTGTTTACAGCCACGTATTTTATTAATTACTGGACGTGAATATTGTTTCCTACAATATTAAGCCGTTCGAGCGTCGAGTCTTGAGAATCGAACGTCAATTCTAGACTTGTCTATTTTACTCAGTCTTAAATTCTAATTTAAGACATTTTATTTAATTACTTAAAATTTGGGGCGCTACATCCCTCCCCCCTTAACAGAATTTCTTCCTCGAAATTCGTAAACTATGCAATGCATAAAGTTTACACTAAAGGAAGATTTAGATCTCTAAATCGAGCGATTCAGATTTTAAGACAACACTCGTTGTTAAACATAGATTATACATTACTTCTAATCTTAGAAATATTCTATAGAAGGAAATAGAATGCAAGCCAATAATGCACATTCCTTTTCTGTACATCATTACATCATACAACCTTAACCCATATGGTTAACATCTAACTTTCACCATCCACATCGTTTCCATTTCTCTGCTTCAACGTAAAGGTCTGCTCATATCATAGACCTCGTCTACTTTGTTCGTCCGTGTCAGCAGTACCTAATCAGATCATTTTATCTCCAAATACCTCAAGTAATATACTAGAATTTCACCTTATCTTCTATTGTTAAAATTCCATCTTATGTTATTGAAATTCCAGCTCCCAATTGTAGGGAAGAAACTAATTTAGAGTCCAACGTCTCCGATGAAAGTACGTCCTTAGTCATCAATAGGGGTCGGAGTTTCATTCCATTAGAAATTCTTTAACATAAATCTGGGTCTAACCATTCCTATCCTCAAGTAGAACGTAGTCATTAATTCCTTAGACCTCAAACATATAGATCATATCATGGGAAATTCACACTAAGCATCAAAATATAAATCAAGATATGACTTACCTCAATTATTCTCAAATGCAGCTTAGTGGAAGAGTAAAATAAATTTCTCGAGTAAATTCTTAGTCTATAGAATTCTCCAATGTTCAATTAGGTAGTTATCTCCTCGAATCAATTAGGTTGATCTCTTATAGCTCGGAAATTGGTTCTGATTATAACTTGTATTACATCATAAGCACCCCTCTAAAATCATGACATCATCAACTAGGGTGTAAAGCTAAATCAAATCTTACAAATGACCCTTACTTGAAAAGATCTTGTTTCTCTTATCCTCAAAAAAGGGTGTAAGAAAATAATGTCTCATAATCTTATCTTCAAATTAGTCCTTAGACTTCAATTCATAATTTAGACATTATCCTCGCATTCCACTACAAGGTTTAACCTCAAATATGGTTCAGCTAGAAATTAGACATTCACTTAGTATCTAATTCATCAAATCAGTCATCTCCAATGATGTGGTCTTTTGTTTACCAAAATATATCAATAATAAAACTAACCACTCGCAATAGAACGAATCCTTGTAGGATAAGGCTATAGAGAGGGTGTCGAACCTCAAGGACTGCAGGGGTATTATTATCAAGCTTATCGAGATTAAATATAACTTAATTAAAAATATGTTTGATTTGGTTGTTGTTTTCTAAAAATAAATGCATAAAAGTAAAAGACATAAATTTAAAGATAGTAGGGATGAGATAAAGAATAGGGGATTGATTTCACCACTCACCGCATAACAATGGTCAATCATAAATTAACAAGGAAAATTCATACTATGCATGATATAGGACTCGTCTCACTCGAGTAGTCAAGAAATTACCTCTAAAGAATAAGTATAATCCATCTTCGGTTGGCACGGACCGTCCACCTAACCACTAAGATGCGGTACGACCCGTCTTCCCTAGGCATGGACTAGTTATGTCTTTAATAGAATATACACACAATCAATGGAATAGTATAACCCATCTTCGGTTGGCACGGACTGTCTACCTAAATTACACTAAACTAGGGTGTAGTACAATCCGTCTTCCCTAGGCATGGTCTATCTAATCCTCTTGATCATATATCAATTAAAACCGTTGTATAACAATCATTCATATAATCACAGAAAATATGAAAGATTGAGTTCAATCAATATAAAAGACTTTCTAAGACAAGATAAGAAATTCATAATGATTGAATATAAACATTAAAATTAATTCTCACAGTTATACAACCATCATGCATAGAGAAAATCCCAAACTAAAATATAATTAAACCATTGTTACTTGGAAAGGGCTACATCAACACCCTATTAGGAATTTAGCCGCTCATCGTAGTGCTGGGATGGCTTCCTGCCATGTTCTTCTCTTCTTCAACTTGTCAGGCCTTCAAGAAGAATTTTCTGTCTAAATTTAAGTACAAGCCCAAGCACCAAGCACCAAGCACCCTTCTCTTGAAGCTTAGGGGACTATTTATAGGGAGCACACAAGTCCTAGAAGCTCTTGGAATTCCAAAAAAATCGTCTCTTGAGTCTTCTTGTCCAAGTAGGAAAAGGATTCCAAATTCGGCAAGAATTGTGGTCTTTTATTACGAGGAAATTTTAGCATAGGAAACGTTCAAATTAGAGAAAAGCTATTTCTGACATATTTGTTGAATATTTTATTAGCTTTCCAAAGCCACCAATTTCATTGCAATCCGATATTTGACACAAAAGTTATAATCCAAATACTGAGACATATGCATAATCCAAATTTGAATCCAATCCGATTTTGACTCTTAGTGGAGAAATTCCGATTTAATCCTTCACTTGATTTGATTAAACTTAACCACATCATATAGGTATTCTATTATGATTGGTTAATCTTAAACATATCTTCTAGGTCTTCTCAAAGTGTGCTTTAAGCCCAAAATTAATGGAATTAATTGCATCTTTATTTAAAACCTGAAAACATTAAAACAACACAAAATCAAACAAATAACAATGCTAAGGAATTAACATATGCAAGTTAAGGGGCTTGAATGTGTAACATTTAGCGCTTATCATCCAATATCAATGTGGCATCAACATTGAATATCACAATCAGCTACCTGGATCCTGGGATCCGTGGGTTATGGGCCCACAACGCTTCCGCTGCGCCACCTTGATTTAGAACCAACTTTCTTCATCTATCACATAGCATTTCTCACTTTCCTAAAATTCAACTAGGCATCGATATAAGTAGTATATCATAACCTATTCTCCATAATCATTCAGCATGTCTCCAAATGAACTTAACATAATTAATCCGTAAACTTGATTTTACTCCAAGTGACCTCGAAAATAGATTTTAATTTCACACATTGTTTTCCAACAATGAACATTCATAAGGTTATCAATATCCTTACATCATATCTTTCTAATCCAATATCAGAATTAGCTACTTAGAAGATATAGACCTATCATCAGAATTCCAATCTTTGGCTGACATTATAAAATCGGTATTTAATCATTTAAGAACTTCAAATTCAGCCAATATAAAATCATTAGCAAACCTCAATTAACATTTGTTAATTTATCATATCAAATTATCTAAAATGATATCATGGGATCATCAATTCATTTGGCTAAGATCAGAAATTATCACAATCATTATAACTCAATAGCCAAAGCAACTTAGATTCATCATCAAGGCCAATTATCATCTCAAAAGTATTATCAACAATTTTCAACTTATCCTCAATTTATCAATGCTATCATATTCTTAAACAACTGAAACCGATGCATAAGTCAAATCGATTAGAGGAAGTTAGGGCTTCCAAAGCTAACAAATTCTATCATGATCTTCTTAGGGAAGTCTGTTAAGTAAACCTTAACCTTAACAGTTGAGTACTAACTTTACTTAAAAAGGCAACGTAACTATTACGTATACTTAATTTAACGGAAGTCATATTTGACACCAATTTGGTTACATATTGAAAAACGAAATTGACTTCTAAAAATAAAGTGTGTGCATAGGTGTCAACAAAAATTAAAGCATAGCGGAAAGTAAATGACACAGATTTTTGTTGACGAAGTGGAAACTCAGTTAAGAGAAAAACCACTCCGGGGCAGCCAAACCCAGGAATTCCACTATTCAAAAGACATAGCTAGATACAAGACAATAACACTCACATGTACCGATGCAGTGGTCGTACCTTGATCTCTGACGTGTAACCCAACACGAATGCTTCCCAACCAGGTTCTCCTACCTGAAGGGGTCTTCAATGGAACTCCTTACCTTAGAGCCGACCTCTAAGATAGACTTCGGTTTATAGTACAACACACTTGTAAAACGGCTTCAAAGGGATTGATGACTTCTCTGAGCTCTAATGGAATTCACACCGAATTCTTGCAGTTCTCAGTGCCCAGGGGCCTCTATTTATAGGCTGGGGGCACAAATGAAGGTCAGGCAAAATATACCTGGGCACCGTCCGGACGGTGGACATGGGCTGTCTGGACGGACAACTGTGCGACAAGATTTTCCGAAAAATTCGCGGGGAAATCTTTCCTGTTTAAGGGCATCGTCCGGACGGTCGCACGTTCGCTACAAGTAATTTCCTTATAAGGCTCTCGAGCCTCCGGACCATGGGGGATGAGCTTCAGGACGACTATTCTTCAACACGCAATTTCCATATTGGCAATGCGCGCGTCCGGACCATAATAGGCAGTCGTCCGGACGGTTGAAGTCAAATCGGCAATTTCCTTCTTTGATGCACGCGCGTCCGGACCATAGCTGTCAGACGTCCGGACGGTCATATTTAAATTACGATTCTTGCCTTAAGGAGACGCGCGTTGGACGAGATACCACATCGTCTGGACAGTTGATTGATCTTCCCTTTCTTGGAACTTTGGAAAGAAATCAGAACCTGATCGAGTACTGGGAAGCGTCTGGACGGATGCAAGCTGGCACAGAAACTTCTCGATACAGTATGGGGTCCAGACGGAATGAACACTTCGTTCGGACGGATGATGCTGGTCTGTCTAGCGTCCGGACGGGATGACACGTCTTCCGGACGGATAGAACAGTGGACAGATGGGTGTCCGGACAGGATGGCTCGATCGTCTGGACGGCTGACAGGGAACTTGAATTCTTCTGACTTGCAGACTCTGAATAGTGGAATCCCTGTTTACAGCATCTTTACACTTAAGTGATTTTGTCCAAACATAGAATGAGGCCAAAATACTAACAAACTCCCCATTTGGCCATTCTGGGACAAAAATCACTTGACCGGTTTGAAAATACATTCCTGGTCCAAAAATAAAAATTACTCCCCCTTTTTGTCACAAAGGGACAAAGGGTAAAACAGAGAAATAAAAACTAACTGTCATAAGAATTACTCCCCCTAACGGTCTCAGAAGGACCCGGGAAACAGAGTAATATATATCCAAAAGTTTGAACAAAGCAAAAAAAAATTGTCTCAAAATAACAAAAGACAATAAAAAGATAATAACATCCTCAGGCATGGGCAAAATCTCGTCGGCATCATCCTCATCATCATTGCTACTAGGATGATGATACTTCAGGCACTCCTGAAGGTCCAGCTGGTTCTGCTCCACGCGCCTGTCGATGGAGTGCACAGCTAGCTGCATGGATGAGATGGACTGCTGCATGGAACACATAGACTGCTGCATGGAGGACATAGACACATGCATGCTGCTCATCCCTCCCTGAAGTGCAGCAAGAGACTCCATAATCTGTGCATAATTGACCTCCGGCTCAAATGGCGGAACAGTATGTGAGGATGAAGCCATATCTGGAAAGCCGACTAGCATAGCAGTAGGTGGGGGCACCTCATCATCGGAGTCATCTCTCTGCAGCAGCGCATTAGACTTCATCAATGTCTACTTGCTGATGGGCTGCTAGATTTTCATCTTCGGTTCGCCATTGACATTGATGCCCGACTGAAGAATAATCTGAGTGAGGAGGCAGCCAAACGGAAGACCAGCAGTGCTCTCATCACGGGCCTCTAATATAACCCCCAAAATGTGCTTGCATAGGCAGAAAGGCAAGCGGAGGTGGATTGCTTAGACAAACTGGGCCCGTTTCAGGATCAGATCACTAGGCCGGGCAATAGGCCAAATGTTCTGCTGAATGATCTTGGCCAACATGCGGTGGGTGGATGACAGGGCACCAATCCGGATGGCAGTAGAGCGCTCCTCACCTTGGGGAACGGCACTGAAGAATTCCCTGAGATCATCCAGGGATGGAGGAAGCACCACCTCATTGTATGGGCTGGCCGAAATCTCCAGCACTGGGACTCGGATGATATGACTAATGACCTGAGGATCAACAGTGATGTTGTCCAGCGGTGGCACCAAGATGTCAGCCCGAAGGACGTTCCGCTCAGCAATGACAGTGTGGTCCATAATCTTGGCCTGAATTGCATCCCTATCTTCCACAAGCCTCTGACGGACCCTGTGTAGTGGACTGCCGGCAGACATGATTCTGCAAAAGATCCAACAAGAATTTTCCAAAGAAAAATATTCCAAAAATATTCTTGTTAGGATAACAAAAATTTGGCAGAATAACAACAATAAAAAGGACTTGTGAAAAAAAAAATTACAAAATAATATCACAATTAAGTCCAAGGAATTCCAACATGGCAACAATATGCATCTCATATATATAAAAAAATAACATTCTAACAATTTAAAAGACCTGAAATATGAGAGGAATATGCAAAAAGCCAAAAACTCACAAAAAGAGAACTCACAAACAACCAAAAGTGAGATTGAGTGGGGTATAGTGAGAATTCGGCGAGCAGGGGATTTTATAGCCTCTGTGGGGTCCCCGTCCGGACGGTGGATTGATGACGTCCGACGCTCGCTGCCTCGGAAAGGAGTAGACTGGTCGCGCGCGTCCGGACGATATAAAAAGACCATTTGGACGATGATGACAGCGCGCGTCCGGACTCCATCATGTCCTGTCCGGACATGTGGGCTCCATCCCCGTCCGGACTTCAAGAGAGTGCTGTCCGGACCACCAGTACGTCCGGACGTCAAAATAGACCGTCCGGACGCTCCACACTGAAACACAGAAAAACTGAGAAAAATTTTACAGAGATCATTTTTCTCAATGTCAAAACACGCATGTATAATCAATTGATAACACAATCAGAAAGCATCTCAAAACTTAACAGATATATAAAAGAGAGTTGAGATTTCGATTAGCACAAGTAATTTTCCTAAACATAGAAAAGTCAAATAGACAACTCAACTCAAGCAATGCGTGTGTGTGTGGAGACTAAACCGACAAGGTTTGAAAAATCATGACAAGAGCAACTGGATTTCCTAAAGAAGAGAGAGAATCCATGACAGATTAGCCAAAAGTCAAACCTTAGTTTTACTAGGGCCTAGCCATCCTCATCTGATACACTCCCCCTGAGATACAGCACCGAATTGTTTTACTTGTACCATGAAGGACAAGATAACTTTTTACTTGCTCATAGAGGGCAAGGTATATTGTAAATTCAGTACAGAAGCAGTGAATAGACAATTTTAAAGCACAAAATTCAAACGAATAACTGCTCAATTCTTATGGTACTGCAAGCTAGTGGAAATGCCAGAATTTATAGATCCTAGGTTCAACTAGCCTGTGGTCAATTTGACCATCTTATCACAAACCTCTTCTCTTATTCAGAAATTCTAGAAGCAAATAGTTAGAGAAGGAATGATGTACCTTTAGGAAGTCTCGGATAGTGCACTTTTTCATCGCATGAGGAAAGGAGCTATCCTACTTTTGCACAACCAGGAAAAATAACTTGGCCAAAAAAAATCATATACTCTCAAATATATCTAAGCAAGGTAAATTAATGCTCACAGAATTGAGATATCAGGTAGAGATACATACAATATCTAAACAGCCAAAAAAAAATCTTGCAAATTCTCCCCAAAAATTTCTTTTTTTTTTTTAATTTTTAATTTTTATTAAAAACAAACAAAACATGCACTATGGAAATGACATCATATGCAAAGGTAAGATCACACTTGTAAATGCTCAAAGATGCCAGTACAGAAAAACAGTCGCTCTACTAGCTTTTTCTGTCTTCCCCAATAGGCACCTGCAAAGTTCTCTCAAGAGAAACAGGGGGCAAAACAAACTAGTTCCTAGATTGCATAACAAGCACATAAATATGACATAAAAGGTGCAAGCAATCAAACCTGATGCCTTAGGATTAGGAACCAAATCCTAGGCATGAACACCAGAACCTGCTAGGTGCGTCGGTTCCCTTTCCTGGGGTAACTACCCTTCTCAACCCAAGTCTGCTTTCCAGTGGATGGTTGCTAACAAGACTGGATCATCAACTCCATCATGTTTTGCATCCAGACAGGAGGCTCACCGAAGTATTGCTCTTGAGGCCTTCTCAAATGCTTGGGTCTGTTCTTGTAAGTGCCACTGTAATTGGCTGGTACAAACCGCTTCTGAGGCCGCTGATGCTGAGGAGCATGAGACCAAGGGGATTGATATTTATCCTTTATGCTTGTCCCCATGGTACTTGATAGGATGTCTGATGCCATGGAGTCTGATGCTGAGCCGCAGGTCTAGCGCCATAATGAGCTTGTCTGGGTGCTTCTTTCTTGGCTTTGGCCTTTTGAGCTTTCAAGAGGGAGCACTGAGACCGAACATTCCCACTGAGACCGCAGTGATGGCAAATAGGAGGTCTTCTGATGGAATGAGGCTGCTGAGTGCCTGGAACATTATCATTAACCTTTTCCTTTTGTTTATCTTCAACAGTGGGAGGAAGCTCTGGGACTGTAGGCTTCACAAATATAGTCTTTGAGGAAGAAGGAACATCAGAAGAGGAGGCTACATACCCGAGACCACTCTTGTCATTAGGGCTCTTCTAATAGCTGGAGCTGTGTCTCTAGTAGCTTTTCCTCGAGCTCTTGTACTTTGAGCAGCAATGAACTCTTCTCGGTCTGCAAACTGTTCAGATCATTCAGGTGCTGCTTTCGGCCTTCCCTCAGCTTCTCAAACTCTTTGTAGGCCTCTTTGAGCTCTTCCTCATTTTCACTATGCTCCGAGTAATATGAGTCTTCTTCTTCAACATGTGGGGCTACAAAGGCCAGAAATATTACAGACTCTGGAGCTTCTTCTTCTGACTCATCACTGAGAGTCACATTGTATGCCTTCCCCTTGCCCTTTTTGAGATTCCCACAATCCACCCGGATATGCCCAAAGTATGAGCATTCAAAACATCGGGGTCCTCTGGGATCTCTTTTCTCCTCTTCCTCCGGTTCAGCCTCTCTGAGAGGTTTCTTCATTTTATCAGAAAACTTCTTCTTGAACCGATCATCTTTTATCAGTCTTCTGAAATTTTTGGCTAACATAGCCACAGCTTTGTCTTCATCCTCAGAGTCATCTTCAGAGGAGGCTTCTACCTTCTTCTTGGAAGCCTTTAGGGCAATGGTCTTCAACTTCTTGACCGGGGGCAGAGACAGCTCATATGTTTGAAGAGATCCAACTAGCTCTTCAATCTTCATCTCTTCAAGATCCTTGCTTTCCTCGATCGTCGTTACCTTGATCCTGAAACGCTCGGGCAAAGATCTTAGAATTTTTCGGATTAGTTTTACATCCGAGATAGATTTCCCAAGACTCACCATGGAGTTTCTAAGGTCACTTATCTTGGAGTAAAACTCTCCAAAAGTCTCTTCTTCCAACATCTTAATTTCTTCAAATCTTGAAGTCAACATTTGAAGTTTGGCAGATTTAACTAATTTCGTGCCTTCATATGTTGTTTCTAAGATTTGCCTTCTTTGGCTGATTCGTAGTTTGAAATTTTGGCGAATTTAGAGGGAGAAAGTGCTTGGCATAGAGCATAGAGGGCTTTATATCATTTGAAAGTCGGGCGTTTTTCAGAGGGACTGTTTCGGGAGTTGCATCCTCTGGTTTAGTCCAACCAGAGTCAACAATACTCCAACAGTCAATAGATTTTAAAAAGAATCGCATCCGAGCTTTCCAATAGCCATAGTTCGTACCATCGAAGGTAGGAACAGAATTAAGAGTTTGAGACATATCAAAATATAGAAGTCAAATATAATAACACTCAAGAAATTAATCTTCTCAGAGTGTACCAAGCTCTGATACCAATTGAAAAATGAAATTGACTTCTAAAAATAAAGTGTGTGCATAGGTGTCAACAAAAATTAAAGCATAGCGGAAAGTAAATGACACACAGATTTTTGTTGATGAAGTGGAAACTCAATTAAGAGAAAAACCACTCCGAGGTAGCCAAACCCAGGAATTCCACTATTCAGAAGACATAGCTAGATACAAGACTGTAACACTTACATGTACCGATGCAGTGGTCGTACCTTGATCTCTGACGTGTAACCCAACACGAATGCTTCCCAACCAGGTTCTCCTACCTGAAGGGGTCTTCAATGGAACTCCTTACCTTAGAGTCGACCTCTAAGATAGACTTTGGTTTATAGCACAACACACTTGTGAAACGGCTTCAGAGGGATTGATGACTTCTCTGAGCTCTAATGGAATTCACACCGAATTCTTGCAGTTTTCAATGCCCAGGGGCCTCTATTTATAGGCTGGGGGCTCAAATGAGCGTTAAGCAAAATATACCTAGGCACCGTCTGGACGGTGGACATGGGCCATCCGGACGGACAACTGTGCGACAAGATTTTCCGAAAAATTCGCGGGGAAATCTTTCCTGTTTAAGGGCATCGTCCGGACGGGATGGCACATCGTCTGGACGGTCCCACGTCCGCTACAAGTAATTTTCTTATAAGGCTCTCGAGCGTCCGGACCATGGGGGATGAGCGCCCGGACAGCTATTCTTCAACACGCAATTTCCATATCGGCAATGCGCGCATCCGGACCATGATAGGCAGTCGTCAAGACGGTCGAAGTCAAATCGACAATTTCCTTCTTTGATGCACGTGCGTCCGGACCATAGCTGTCAGACGTTCGGACGGTCATATTTGAATTGCGATTCTTGCCTTAAGGAGACGCGCGTCCGGACGAGATACCACATCGTCTGGACGATTGATCTTCCCTTTCTTTGAACTTTGGAAAGAAATCAGAACCTGATCGAGTACTGGGAGGCGTCCGGACGGATGCAAGCTGGCACAGAAACTTCTCGATACAGTATGGGGTCCGGACGGAATGAACACTTCGTCCGGACGGATGATGTTGGTTTGTCTAGCGTC